>NC_084788.1:600000-867119 GCF_028858725.1 Colius striatus
CTCTGACCAACCCTCCAGCCTGTACAGGTCTTATTGAATGGCAACACAGCCTTCTGGGGTGTCAGCTGCTGCCCCCAGTTTAGTATAGTCAGTAAACTTGCTGACAGTGCCCTTTGTTCCCTCATCAGGGTCATTAATGAATAGATTGAACAGTACTGGTCCCAGCACCAACCCCTGAGGGACTCCACTAGACCCAGGCCTCCAAGTAGACCCTTTTATTTTCACCTTTAAAGTGAAAGCGTTTTCACTTTAAAAAGTGTAATGAAGAATCTTCACATAGTGACAAGTAATGAATTTGAAGACATGATTTCAAGGTTTTCTTCGGTAGCTTGAAAGGAATCTTGCAGTGTATTCAAAACCTGAGCAGTATTTAGCTTTGTTTGAAGTGGGAGAAGCAGTTTTTGCAGACAGACTGAAGCTTCTTCATAGCTTTATGAAAGATGACCTATAAGAAAGAGGTTCAACACCATCCCAGGGACATGAAATGGGAAAGCTATGAAGTCTGTAAAAGATAGAGGCATGCAGTCAGGAGCAGATTCACAGGCCTCTAGACTTTCTATGAGGGGAACTGAAACAACTGAGCTTATGCGTTTGCCCCTCACCTGTTGAGAATAATGGTGTACACAGAAGCTACTTAAATGCATGCAATTAGCAATGTAGATTACATTCCCAAGGGCCAGATTAAGATTTTACACACATATGAAGTTTGCAAGTTTATTCAACAGTCAGCCACTGACTTCAGCATGTTGAAGGACTAATTTGTTTGTTCATTTGTTGCAAAGTGAAAACTCAGTTTCTGTCTTCTGGTGTCTTACTCATCTGGTAAAACTGCTTTTTAAGCTAGCAAGTATCAAACTACCATTTCTTTCTCCCATCTCCAAATAAATTTATTTAGATCTCAAGTGGTAGAAAACAAGGTCTAATATTTATTCCAAGTTCTCTGTACTTTTATTGTAAGTCAATAGAACATCTTTTTTTTTTGCCTTAGCTTCAACAAACAAGAAAACCAAGTGAACAAATAGAAGGTCATACAAACCCATACTTTTTCCCCCTGGGTAAAAATTCTGAAAATTTGACATGATTAAGATAAATTAATGGAAGTATTGTGCAATGTAACTGTTGCTTTTGCTGACTGCATTGAAATCGGCATTTCAAATACTCCAGAGTCAGCGACATGCAGTGCTTTTCAACGTGCTCACATGTGCTAAATGCATGGGAATTCAGTGATGGACATTGAGAAATCCACCAAAAAAGGACAACTGGAACTTCTGGAATGGGTGAAATGCACACCGTATAGCAGATATTTGAGTCAGCTGTGCAACTGATTACATGTCTCTCATACATTGCCTAGTTTGGCAACTTCGCAGTCACGTTAGATGGGCATAAACACTAGGACAGAAGGAAACAGATCACCAGCAAAACCTGACCAGAATCCACAAACAATTTGACCCTGCCACCTTCTCCAGTTTCTTGTGGCTTCCTTCAAGCCTGGTATGTACAGGAGTCAAACAAGCCTGTGTTCCACACTAGGAGCATTTCTGTTGTTCACCAAACCCTGCATCTAGGAAATTGTAAGGAATACAACTAAGAGTGCCCAGTGAACTTAGGGTGGAATATCTGTCCCCTTTTATGTTTGGTAATTACATTTTCATGAAGGAGCAAAACTAAAGCTCTCCCCTGCATTCCATCGTGCTTGTACTTTGTCTTACCCTTGCAGTCATGTGAACAAACTGTGCTGCCCACAGCTGCTTGACAGAATACATCCTGAGCTCAACAGATGACCCCACAAGAGATACTGCCCTGGCAAGGCAGGTATAGTACGAGATTAAATATATATTGACAGGAATGATGAGCATTTTGTCCTGAGTGTATATGAGAATTCCAGAGCAGGAAAGCATGTATCCTGAAGAACAAGTTGCAGCCAATCATGAGCCTGCAGCTGAGAGAATTACAAAAGTCAGGCAGGGAAAAACCTATCAGAAGATAGACAAATCAGGGTCTAGTTTCCCAGGAACACAGGCTGCAAGATGTTCCTTAAGAATGCTTTCCCCATTCCAGCTCATGCTTGGTCCCTGCTACTTCTGCACCCCTGTTACACACTGTTTGGTTTGAAGTGTTCAGTGAAAAGGCATGTTGAGTGCATGAGTGCATGTTGAGAGTTTTGAATATGAATGTGAAAAAACTCTCCACAGTTGTCTAAGCCCGTGATTGCCATACTTGATCTGTAAAGTAACTGCTAATTAGTTTGTGGCTGTCCTACAGAACTACTTGAAGCACTAAAATGCCTAGATTTTAATTGTTTCATTGACTTTAGTTGCAGCATAAAGTTGGAAAGAGATGTATGAAAGTACTGAGGTTTAAGAATGAAGTTGGTGCAATGTATTTGGGAGCCATTGCTACAAAGTTAAGTGAAGTTCAAGGACCTTTGGCTGTTAAAGCTGAAAAGTGACAGTGTAGTTGATGCTGTAATGTTTTATTCCATAAGGTTGTGGTTTAACCTCAGCAGGCAGCTCAGCCCCACACAGCTGCTCACTCTTTTCACCACAGTGGGAGTGGGGAGAGAATTGGAAGAGTAATAGTGAGAAAACTCCTGAGTTGAGGTAGAAACAGTTCCATAGGGAAAGCAAAAGCCACAAAAATTAATTTGCTACTTCCCATGGACAGGGAGGTGTTCAGTCATCCCTAGGAAAGCAGAGCTCTGTCACATGTTACTTGGGAATATAAATGTCATAACTCTGAAATGTCCCCCTTTCCTCCTCCTTTACCCCAGCTTTTTATTGATAAGCATGACGTGATATGTCGGGTCAGCTTGGATCAACTGTCCTGGCTGTATCTCCTCACAAATTCTTGTGTACCCTCAGCCTGCTCACTGGCAGAGCAGGGTAAGCAGATGAAAAGGTCCTGATGCTGTGAAAGGCCTGCTCAACAATGACTAGCACATGGGTGCTATCAATGTTGCTTTGGTCACCTTTTGCATTTGGTGATTGCAGTAAACTTGGTGATTTTGTATTTGCAGTAAACAGTACTATATTAGAGTACTCTGATTCATTTACTTTTAGATTTGTGGGTGGGAGGAAGGAGGTGGAGGGGGGAGATGTGTGTGGAAATTAAGAAAATCTAATCCAGCCAAACCAGTGCAGACAATCTTTGCCATATAAGCAGCGTAACATCTGGAATTTAGAGATTACTAATAGGTGAATGTGATTGTGATTGTAGTTGAGAGATACTAAAATCATTAAAGTCTTCAAGTTCTTTACCCTCTAAAACTTTGTCTTTAAGGATAGGTAAAAAAAACCCCAGAAAATAACTTACCAGGTTCCCACAGAAAAAAGTGCACACACACAAGAGTTCAACAGATTAGTCTGTACCTGTGAGGAGGCCCTTCCTTTTGACATTTTTGATTCTGTTCAAAATAACAGCTGTAGAATACTTGCAAGTTTGTATAATAGGATTTGTAAATGCTTTTGCCAAAATTCTAAATAAGAAGTTTTTCTAAAACAGCGTCATGTATGTAGCTATCATAGACCAAAGTAATTTCACATTTTTAACCATCTTGGAAATATCCTTTTAAGACGCAGCTATCAAATGGTGACACATGAACTCTTGTCTCAAGAAAATTCTGTTTTTTACACTCAATATTAGCATGCTGTTTTCTACCAACAACATACTGTTTTGAAGTGTAAGATCTGAACTAACATCAAAGTACAACTTCCAGAAACTCCAGTTCTTAGCTAACAGTAATGGAGCTGGTAAGAAGAGCATTCTTATTCTCTTGTCCTACAGAAAATATCACTGATGTTTACAGATTGTGTCTGTATTTTTTGTCAATGTACTTTCAAGTAGTTTGAAAAAGGTTAAGATATCAAATTATATTTCTAGAATGTTTTTAACCCTCTGTACTAATGAACGGGAAAGTTGACACTGTCGAGGTCCTGGCTGTAGCATATCATAGGTGGGAGATATAACATCACATCCACATACAGAACTTTTAAAGGAAAGCTTCTGAGGGAACTATAGCCTTTCTTTAGACGATAACATTCCAGTATTTCCAAGTGAAGGTATATGCACTATTATTCTAATAGAAAGTGTTTTAGATAATAACAAAATACTTTCAAAGAATTTTAAACTTTCATACATATTCTTAGAAGGGAAAAGTTTTTAATGAAAATATTTTATTATTCCTGGGATATATCTATGGTTTGGAAGGACTGATCACTCAAAAGATGTCAGCTTTTGCAAACATATAAATCCTCACAATATATGCTTTTAGCCTGAAAAATAAATTATTTTCATTTACTCAAGTATGAAAGATATATGAAATTGCCATGGAAGGCAGCATTTCAGAGAAACAAGTCAGACAGAAGAGTTCCTGGAGGTCTTATTTCAGATCCTAAAGACCAATCAACTATCAACTAATATCTGTTATTGATAAGATACTGACAGGAAATCTTCAGCTTCTGACAAATCCATTTGATTTCTTTCCAATTGATACTAACTTTTATTTGTACATACCTAGTAGAAGTTCAAGATTTTTAAGGGAGAACAATGTATAAAATATTTCCCCTTCATACCGCCGTTACTTTGGTAAAGTATGGGGAACTGGGAAACAAATAGAGTCAGTCTGAGCTGATTTTTTTTTAGGACTATCCTGTCCATTGCAGATGACAAGGACTCTGCCCTCATCAGGCAATATCAACTTTACCCTCCCTTACTTCACTCGCAGTCCTCACTCTTAGTTGCTCTTAACTGGAATGAGAAACGTCTCATTGTCATTTCCCCTTTCTATCTGGAACAGGTGCTGGCATACTGACACAAGCTGATCTGTAACTATATGAACAGTTGTAAAGATTTCAACAAGATGGCTCCTGGAGTATAGTAATAACTAACAGTTTCTAAGAGTAACTAAATGTTAACATAAAGAAAACTGGCAAGATATAAACCTTCCGAGAAAGTAACAACCAGCAACCTGTGACCTCAACTACACATCCCCGTGCTGCCCATTTCCAAGCCAAATCTCCCTTTTAATGCCCACCAAAACCTTAAACATGCATCAGTGTACATAGCTTCTTGTTCTACCTAGAAGAACTAGAGGAGCTTGGATTCTACCAAGATGATGGTGTAACTAAGCTAAAGAAGTGTTTGCATTTCTTGTTGCAGCATTTTCACAATTAACCCTTTTACCTTTATTGATGACAAGAACAGTGTCTTAAAGCAGTGTCAGCAGTATACTGTCTTTAGGTTTCCTTGTCCAGGCCTCTGTTGAAATACCAAAGGGTGCCAACAGCTACTAAATACAGCCACTTAGTGACCTCAGAGCTGAAGTCTAGACATAAAACTAAGAAACATCTTTGAAAAAGTTCTTTTAACATCATCCAAACCAATATAGTTTTGCTGGTTACAAAACACTTTAGGCCAAAGTCTTACGTTATGCAACTTTGCCCAAAGCAGGTGCTTCAGGAATAGAGCTATTCAGAGATTTTTTTTCTTTCCTTGAATTGAGTGAAGCCAGTTTTCCAACTCTAAGTGATGCTTAGATTCCTATATTAGCCAAAAAAAAAAAAAAAAAAAAGAAAAAAGAAAAGCACAGCAATTATATGAACGAATGTTTTTGCAAAGCCCTTAATTCTGGCAAATAAAAGCCACTGAATTTCCCAAGTGACTTCAACATGCCGCAAAAATCAGGGTCTCCTTAAACATGAGGTGACTGGTGAATGTAGTGAGCATCTTCATAAGCCTAGGGTGATTTATGAGTGTGGTATCCCCTTCATGCACAGCTCCAACCACCCTATCTTCCTCTTTTCACCCCAGTTTGAGACCGCCACGAGCACTACTTTTGAATGATGCAGACATTCCTTAGGATGTACTGCCAAAAATAATGGAAACCTTGATACAATGGAATGGTATCAAATGGTACCTGAAATGCTTAGAAAACCATAAAACTTAATGTTGCACGGTTCTCATAGTCAGTGCCAACTACTGCAGCTGCTGAGAAGTACTTGAGGAATCTGAGGATTTCTTTTTTCCATTTTCTGTGGAGTCCCACAGACTTCTGTCTTTAAGAAACTTTGCAGTATCAACAGTTACAGCCTATGGAATCAGGCACAAAAAGGCTTCTCTGCATTCACAAAGGAATGAAAAAGATGACAAAGTGCTCCTAATAAATTCCTTCACAAGAATTAATTGCAGAATGAGGCATAGTACCTCAAATGTTCTTCAGCAAATCTTTCAAATACAACTTGTAGCCCTGAGTTGTTGCTAGCCACAATACTGCACCACAGAAAGCAGAAGAGAGACACACTGTGTGCTAGGGGCCTGAAATGCCACTGCATTGGGCACAGGCTCAAAGAGTTTCCTAATCACCATCAGGCAGACCCCACTGAAGCTGCACAACATCCTTGCATGTGAAGAACAGAGGCATACTCAATCCATCTGTAGCATTCCTTCCTCCTGGCCTCACCATCAAAGATAGACAAGAAGCCACAGATCAGTTGGACCGCAAACTTCAGAGAAAAAGTATCTCCTGTTCCTGTAATAACAGTTATTTGTATCCTGGCTTGGAAATACTCCTGTAGCTGATCTAATGCAGACTCACAAAGTGTGATGGAAAGGCAGGTTTTGCCCGTGTTGCTCTTTCCCCGGAAGATAAAATCTTGAGGATTTCCCCCCTCAAGATGGTTTTATGAGCCAGGTGCTTAAACAAGCCCAGGAAGATTGTACTGAACACTGCTGAATAGTAATGGGGTCACCTTTTCCTCACCTTTAATTGCAATTTTATTTCAGCAGTCCCAAGACATAAGAATTAGATTTCACAGTCTCACAAGTAACATTGGAAGGTAGTCAATGAAAAATGTAGGATTCCTCTGGAGCAGATGCTATCATTAGCATAGACTGTCTGTGCATATGATGTTGTGGATTGACTCAGCACTGTTGTCAGAAATTCAGCGTAGTAGAAATAGGATTGCAGAAAAGGTTTGTATTACTTTTGTCTCTCTTATCTGAAACTGCAGATCTTGATTCAGAATTGTAAAGAGTTTCAAGAAAATGTATTTGAGACTAAAACTGTTAAATATGTGCCACTCCTCAAACAAATAATGGATTATCAGGACCATATGAGAAAATAAGAAAAGATATGTTTGGAGAAACCAGAAAAGAGAGTGAACAATAAACTATCTGACTGTACTATGGACAGATGCCTTCTCCCTATCACAAAATAATGTCACATACAAGTCTCTGACTCCTAAACTAATTTTGGTAATACAATAAATTATTTAAGGATTCCTGTGGTGTCTTTTCTTCCACCATAACAGTCTTTCTATGCAGCTTATAGTACTTAGCTCAAATAGAGAAGCCATCAGCAGTGAATTTTTATGTACTCAGGGCAAAGAAGGATGCAAAACAAGCTTATAAGAAATTGAGAAACTCATACCATCTCCTCCAACAATAAGTCAGGTTTTCAACCTGAAGGATATATATAGTATATTAAATTTCTCTTTCAAGAGAAGATGAACAATTTGACAAATTAAATTTGCTAGTACTTAACTCTAAAAGAAAAAATTGCTATCTTTGTAATAATGTCTTCAATTATAACAAGGAAAATAGTTTCTGAACTCAAAGTAATCTTGGGAAATTCTTGAATACTGTAGTCCAGAAATTTATTAACTCCTCAAGTTTGGTCATATCACTTCTGAGAAATGATTTGCATTCCCAGTAACATTTGAAGACTTTGAATATTTGAATATTTGAAGAGACTGCTTCCTTTCACAAATACAACGTTATGAAATAATTTATGTTACATTTGAACTATGTTTTCTAAGAAAAGTCTTAGTAACTTTGAGACTGTCTGGAAAGCTACAGTCAATTCTCATGTTGCTATTGGGTATGAAACACCTTTCTTTATTATTACTTTCTAAGAAGTTATATAGCTGTTTAGCCCTAAGAGCAATTTATAAAACCTGCATGTTTTTAAAATACATCATGTATGTTCTGATTAGTCTTTGTGTAAGCATACTATTAAACTTGCTTGATAGTGATGATGTGCTGAAGTTAACTTGTTTCTTCTTCTTAATTACTGAACAAAGAAAAAGCATATATACATTTAGGAAATAATTAATCAGCTATTTTCCAGGGAAGTGTTTTTGCCAAGCTACTGAAGCCATTTTACATACAAAATGATGCAGCCAACGCCATGTTAATATGGCCAACTTTTACCAAACATGCTTTCATCTCTTACAGATCTGAGAAAACAGCATCTGTAACTGTGAAGAGGTCTTTATATGTACACTTTGAACATTCATTCACACATTAGTACCATTAGTGTCATTGTCATGCGAAGTTCAAGCCTGAGGCAGAGCAAAATAGGCTCATACACAGGCATGCAACATGCTCTCACTATCTCTGAGAAAATCATCATCATTGAATCATCATGGAATAGTAGGGGTTAGAAGGGATCTTTAGAGATCATCTAGTCCAATGCCCCTGCAGAAGCAGGTCCACATAAATGAATTCTAAGCAGAAAGTGACAAGTACTTGCTGACAATTTTCCACTGCTCCAAACAAATTAAAAAAAAAATGGACAATGAATATCTGCACACTGTAGTGACATTATGCACCCAACTTTTGATCCTTACAGGATTGCCATAACTTACTCTTCCTTGTAATAAGGACAGTCCTTATTTCAGCTGCATAGTCTAGACTCAAACAGATATTTGACCTACAGTTTGAGAGAGCTGTATTCTTAAAGCTGTGATTAGCACAGGTACAGCCAGATTTTGAGAGTGTACTGCCTTTTCTCCATGTCCTAAAAAAGAAGAAAATAAATTAAAAGATATGTTGCCTGGCTACATTTGCAGGCATGCTATGAGGTATACATAAATTACTACACAACTGTCACCTGCAATCTTACATGAAACCATTTGATAATTTTTCTATGTAGCTGTTTTTTCTATTTTGCGCCCATTAAACCATCTTCAGGGAGACAGATAGCAAGCTTCCACACTCATAAATAGCTGAAATAGTTGTCATTTAGAAGTGATAGCACGACAGAAAAGTTTCACATCTCACTGTGTTCCAGAGCCAGAACAGGAAACTTTGCATCATGGGAAAGAGAAGATTGCCAGGTCCATTTTGGACATATTACTTCTAAATATAGATGAGTATTGGCAGATATTTGGCATTTGTTTAAAACACATCTTATGCTTTTCTACAACCTTGCACTCAGGGAGGGAAGGAAGGAAGGAAGGAAGGATGGATCAATCTAGTTAATAAGTCAAATAGAATATTTCTAAATTATTTTATTAATAAAAAATTCATCCAGAGAGATATACATAAGCAAGTATGACTTATCTGCTTATAAATTAGGCAACTACTTTAACCATAATCCAGTAAACATGTCATGTGTTTCACCATTCACCTCGGAGACACAAATGATGGGAATATAGAAGCTTTTCACTACAGCAGCTATGGTGGTTGCTTAATATTATGTGGTCACATCAAATAAGCATCCCTAACAGTTTTAGGCTACATTAATCTTTTGAGGCAATATTTCATGGAAAACTGTTCTGCAGAGTTGCAAAACAAGTTATTTTTCACATTTATCTTGTGGAAAACTAAATTCCTTAATATCATAAAGGTCACCTTAACACATTGCTAAGATCACTATACAGAGTGGGATTTGTTATGTTGCACCTCTACTGTTAGGTTCTGACACTGGGCTGAATTTCAGAGTGCTCCTGGGATGCTGTGCCTTTCATCCACATTGTCCAAGCTGATGTAATTCAGAACACAAACCTAAGAAACTACAATGAGAATCAGCTTGCTCAGGCCAGGCAACACAGCAGAGATATGGAGCATATACACTTTGCCTCATTTTCACACTGATATGTCAGTTTGCTTGTCAAAAAGACAACCCCAAGGAAAGAGGTAGTGCTAGAAAACAGCACAACTGGCTAAAAATCTGTTTTGTTTGTTTTGGTTTGGTTTTTATTTTTCTCATGTAAAAACTACCTGCACAAAATCCTTCATATAGTTTCACCCATAATGTAAGAGAAAATGTCTCTGTCAGAATGAATAAACAACATAATCGCAGCAATTTAAGTTTTCATTTTTCTTCCTTAAAAATTCATTTGCTATTACTTCTAGCAGGACAGCTATAGCAAGCTATAGAAACTGCTCTTACTGCATACACAAGTTGCAGAGTGGGTAAGAAGCTTCTTTGACAAAATTTTTGTTTACTACTTCAGCTGAAGGAAATGCATTTCTTCAATGACAGAGGAATTAATATTTTATGGTTAAATCTTGCTGAGTCAGAGAAATATTAGTGCTTCTGGACTGCAGTTTTTAATAGAAGGAGCACGTATTGATGCAGCTTTCCTGAAAAACAAAGAAACAAACTATCAAAAAATTACTCAAGCCCAAAAACAAACCTCAAGCATCAAATAAAATTGAACTACTTTTAGCTTTAATTTCACAGACAGAAACTGCAAAATGATTCAGCATCAAACAGGCTCTTTGATAAGACAGAAACTAATCATATTAATTTTCACACACACAAAAGAGAACAGAAAAGCTTTATTTCTTCATTTATATGATGTGGTCAGTATATAAATGATACTGCTTTCTGGATTACAGCCTTGAATGATTTAAATCATGGACAGTGTAGAGATTGCTCACTCTTGTGCCAGCCAGATGCACTAAAAAAAGGTAGGAAGTCATTCAGAAACAGTTGCCAACAAGCCCTTCCACCCTGGAAAGTTTTTCCTGTAAAACAAGACAGTAGATTGTCAAACTTTTAATGCTACAATGAAGCTGCCAAAGGCTTCAGACTGATGTTGATGGTATGATTTACAGCAAAATTACATTTATTGAAACAAATTGTGATTGTAATTATAAAACCTCAAGAAAATGGCATTTTGTGCAATTTATTGGTTATTATTATATTTATGACTTTAAAAACACCTTTTAATAGTACCTACTAGTACAGCAGAGCATAAAGTCAATGAAAGCAAGCAAAGACTCAACACACACCACCCAAAGCCTTTCTGCAAGAGAAAAGGAGGAGGGAAAGCAGCTTTCAAGCCCTGGGCAGACAGTGTTGCCCACCTCTGGGCTTGCTGCACGGCCAGAGGCTGGTGTGTTTCACAGGGGAAGCAAATCCCTGCCTGATATCATGACGTGAAGTCCTCTCCTCTACCCCTTACCTACAATGTCCTCGCAGGTCACCCTTCAGCTATCTCATTATAGCATGGAAGGGAACTATAACTGAAGTCCAGGACATATTTCCAAGTTTCAGCTTGTGGTCTTTAAGCACATTCAGTTACAAGTAATGCCACTGTACTCATTTTTTCATGCTGAGCAGACACCAAAAATTGGTAAGTCATAAGCTCACACATTTTCAGCCCGTATCAATTTTATTAAGTTACAATGCCTTGGTATGATATACAGGTACATCACTGTTTTCTATTGATGCATCCTAATCCTTAGCAAGTTCTTGCTAACAATCATCTTTGCCACTGTAAATGCTGGAAGAAGCTGATATAGTTTGCAATCTGAAAACAGTAAATAAACACTAAGTTATTACAGAATATCTGATGACCTGTTAAAATCTGGAAAAAAAGAAAATAATTAACTTTCAAGAAAGTTACATGTTGCCACACCAATTTGTCTCACAAAAACAATAAATTTCCTTGCTTGTATTTATAAAATATTGTTTATTTAGCTGTCTCCTTTTCAGCATTTCCCTTTCCAGCATCTAGTTGAATATCTAGTGTAAAAGTTCACTAGACTCTCTGTAAACTACAACATCCAGTTTGCTTTGCATCTACATCATAGAGTCAGGCTGACTGTTTTGTTACTTTCTCAGTAACAGTCTTTATAGTCTATGCTAAAACTTCCTTAAGGTTTTGAGTTCCCCAGGGCATTCAGCTACACATTCTGCTGCAATAAAATTGTGATAGTATTATATCATTAAATATTTTTTACGATAGCAAAAAATGTATCAGGATGTCTGACAAGAAATGAGTAATAAAACTTAATTTAACCTTACGAAACTTAAAATGACAAGTCTTTCTTCTTTCTCAAGAGGCATAGGAAAATTCTGTACTGCACAAGACATTAAAAAACTCTGAACCTCTAACTACTTCAATTTATAATTTAGCAGTTTGCTCTTCACTCCAAAGGCACATGTACATCGTGCGTAGCATGGCTCAGAGACCGAGTAATTTCTGGCTTGCATGACCATGCATTGAATCATGTGAATGCAAACTCACATCATGAGAGTGTGCACTGCTGCAATTAAACTGCACCTCAATCTTGAACATACTTATTTAGCTCCAGATACAGCCTAGAATTACTAAAAAGCTGTTATGATTGAAAACATAGTAGGCCACAAAATCAGCTTAGCCCCTGCCTCCCACCAGGGTTTTAAAGGTGTTCTTTATATATGTATTTCCAATTTTGGTGATACTCATTTCTAATTTTGAAAAAACTTTCCTCTCCTTGTTTTTTTCCAACCACCAAGTCTGATGCACTTACCCTGATTCTGACTCCATTACCCCTTTTAAGAAGTTATAAAAATCCCAAGGTTGTTGGTTCTAAATTTTATCTATATGGATAACATATTTGTGTCTCTGTCTGCAGCCACCTCTCTTCTATGAAGCGAACAGATTGTCATTGACTTATCATTTTTCATTCAGGTGCCTTGTGTACGTATTTTTGTTTCTTTACTGAAACAGAAGTATTCTTCCTCAGTTCTTGCTGTAGTTTCCATTCCAAAGCCTGACTTGGAGAGTGGAGCATCACTGTTCTATAGATGAACAGGATGTCCTAATGCCGATGAGAATCTCAAGGAATTTAGGAACAAGGAATTTAGGTACACTCTTCACAGTGCTGCTGTTGGAATTCTGTTACTCCAGCATCATGGGAACACAGGCAGAGTTGGCACTGGGTTATAGAGTGGAGATTGGCAGGTGGTCACAATACTGATTTTAAAATGAATTGTTATTCTAGAATAGGAAGGAAAAAGATAATGTGAGGAGCCATCTGTGCCTTGGAAAAAGCACTGTCATTACCAGAAAAAGTATGTTGAAGCTCAACAGGTTACCAGATGACTTCCAGTAGACTCCATAGTCTTCTAGTGCAAGGACATCTGGAATCACGAAATCCAGCAGCAGTAAATGAACAGCTGGCCAAAGTCAGTGGTTTTGTTTGTATTTAACCTATGTGAAAGGCACAGAGAGAGCATGGACCAGCCAAAAAATTGAAGACTTGGTCTTGTTCAAAACCCACAACAATTTGATATAATCAGCAGGCATTGAATTGTCAACTTTTTAATTAAAATATTAGCAGAATGTCTTGCTGAAAAAAAGTCAGTAATTTGGCATAAGCAAACAAATATTTCACAGAACTTATCCTGCCTTTGTGAGAAGGTTGATTCCGGCATCCAAACTACTCAAGC
Source organism: Colius striatus (assembly GCF_028858725.1). NCBI lineage: Eukaryota > Metazoa > Chordata > Aves > Coliiformes > Coliidae > Colius > Colius striatus. Next base: position 613,451 of record NC_084788.1, read on the forward strand.
AACTGAGCGATAAGGACTGTTAGAGGTACCAATTTGCATTTGAAACCATTTGACTATATGGCTACTATTTATTCTTTTAAGATGTCTCTTCCTCACGGATAAAAGTACTTCTTAAAAATCTCCATCATGCTATTTTGAGGAACAAAAAAGGTCCCCAACATTTTACTTGTTTTATTATGAACTCAATCGAGCTACAGAAATTGTCCAAATTTTTTCATCAAATAGATAGGTCTACTGAGCCTATTCAAAATTTAGGATCTATGTCTGTACATCTTTATATATTTTAAATATATGTTCATAAAGACCAAAAATCTGTTTGTCTATAGAGCTCAATGCAGCATTAAGTCAACAACTATGACTGATTCCTGCATAAAATCCTGTGTATGTTGGTTCACTTTCCAGTGTTCTCCTGCAGTTAATAGAAAACTGAAGAGATACAAAACAATCCTGCATACTGGCTAAATCCAGAGGAAAGCACAAAAAACTTTTGTGAGGGCTATCCAAATGTGACTTTGTCCATCACAGTTGTCCCTCATTCTTAATTTACATTGCTTTCTAGTGCTGGCTTTGCTGACATTTGCTGTTTACAACATGTTTATCTTTTATAGACAGAAGTAAAATCCATTTACAGCTTCCATTGTGTGAAGAGCCTTATATACCATGTCCTTTTTCAAGTTCATCTCATGTTTTACTTGACCTTGAACATACTTATTGAGAAATCTAGCTATTTTTATGGACAGAAAGATTTTCACTGGGAAAGAAATTAGTAATTCCACCATGTTTTGTGAGAATATGAGAGAATATACAGTCTTCATAATGGCACACAGATACGATGCCTGTTAGTGTAACCCATGGAAACCAGCTAAGCATCTCCAAAGGTTTTTACTGTGTGAGAAAGCTCATTGTATATGGGAATATTGTATTGTATACAATATTGTACAATATTGTATATTGTATGTATAAAGCTTTGAAGATACTGCTACAATCCCGATAAAATCCTCTCAAACTCTACCTATGGCTTTTTTTTTGGAAGGGCAGGCAAAAGTTGCCAGAAGTCTGCTTGAATAATTAGTTCACAGTTCATTTGATAGTATTATTCCCAGAGATCTTGAATTGATGATTTCTTAAAAAAACACACAGTATTTCACACTTGCCTGAGTGGAGGGATCAAAACATACCAGTAATTAATAAAGAACACAATTTGGGGGGTAATGACTCATGGCCATGAGAGTGCTATTTTGCTACAGCATTTGTAGAAGAAACCTCATATTAGTCAACAGAAATACAAATTTTACACATTGTCAGTCTTAGTGGTGTACTATCTCACCCTTCAAGAGAACACAGGTAGTAAGTAAATCGTTCACATGAAAAGTGGACAAACCCAGGCATTTATTCTTGAATACATCAGCAGACAAAAGCAGATATAAATGTCATAACCTCATGGTTCACTACATCAAGCAATGTAAAGTTGTTTTCCCAATTCTCTAAGGGAAAACAAGGCTTTGGAGAGGATGGGGTTGCAGTGGAGATGACACACATATCTGCCTGCCACCAAACATTTGTCACTCACAGAAACACACAATTTTTCTCAATATTCTCAAAAATATGAGTAGCATTACTCTGCATACATAATCCTTTCTATTTCAGTGTCAAACATGAATGAAGTTTAATTCTCTTGCTTCCTACTTAGCAGATAATACAAGTCACCAGTTTGACGTTAGAAGTTTTTGCTGCTTAATATGAAGAATATGTTTGCTGATATGGCAAGACACATACTCTGACAGAAATGGTCTCCATCCATCCACCAAAGCTGCATCACCTCACCTACTTCACTGTTACAGTGAGGGTACTTGGAAGAAGCTCAAAATGGCATGGGCATTGCACTCATGAGTTGTTTGCTATTCATCTACTTTCATTGGTCTCATGTCTCTTCTTCCACTGAAGTACCCTAGTCTACCTCCAGAATTTAGACCACTTGGAATCTGGACACCTGAAAAGAGACTAAATATTCATTACTGGATACGGTCCCTAGTTCTTATAATTTTATGTAGAACATAATTTCCTTGAAAGTAGGACTAGATATTAGCCTCTGAGAAAAAAAGTATGACAAATTTTATCTGCAAAATTAAAACTATGTTTCTTAAATATTTAGTTTTTAGTAACGTTACTTAAGATACTTTAATTCTTTTTAGATTTAGATTAAAATTATAGATGTCATCCTAGTTTCTTTCTGGAAGCCATGATAAGCTTCAATCAATATTTACTTAAATTAAAAATGTCAATATGACTGATACCTGTCTTCTAGAAGAAGGGATGTGGTTCTCCACCCGACCTACAGTTCTGCATTCAGCTCTGAGGCTCCCAACATGAGAAGGATGTGGACCTGTTGGATTGAGATCAAAGGACACAAAGATTCTTAGAAGGCTGGAGCACCTGTCCTGTGAAGACAGGCTGAGAGAGTTGAGGTTGTTCAGTCTGGAGAAGGCTCTAAGGAGACCTTAGAGCAGCCTCCCAACACCTAAAGGGGCCTACAAGAAAGCCAGAGATTGACTTTTTACAAGAGCATGTAGTGGTAGGACAAGGGGTGATGGCTTTAAACTGAAAGAGGACAGATTTAGACTGGATGAGTGGAAGAATTTGTACACTGTGAGGGTTAGTGAGGCACTAGAATGGGTTTCCAAAAGAATGATGGGTGCCCCATCCCTGGAAGTGTTAAAGGCCAGGCTGGATGGGGCTTGGAGCAACCTAGTCTAGTGGAAAGTGTCCCTGTCCATGGCAAAGGCGTTGGAACAAGATGATTTTTAAGATCCCTTATGACCCAAACTTTTCTATGATTCTATGATCATCATTGTAACAGCTGATAAGAAACTCTACTTAGCACTTTCCAGTAATAAATTATAAAATGAAACTTTCAATTTGCAGCCTAAAGCAAAGTTTTCAAAGTTTTAGGCTCCTTCTACATAGTGAAAAAGAAATAATGTTTTTTAACCATAAGCCCCATTTTATATCCCAGGACAAATTTAATGTTAAGAGAGTATAAATTCAATTTAAGGAAGGACATTTTTAAAAATTGCTATTCCTACATTTACAGTAATGAAATTCAGAACCACTTAAAGTGCCACTGTGAGAAAATTGAGAGACCAAGGACCTCTAGAAATCAAGGAGCAGTTTGCAAACTTTTTCTTGGAAGTGTATGAAGATCTAGCTTCTGGCTTTTTTTTTATCGGAGTTTTTTTAAACTCCTCCCAGTTTGGTGTCATCAGCCAACTTGCTGTGGGTACACTCTGTCCCCTCATCCAGGTTGTTGATGAAGATGTTGAATTGTCAAACACAAACATATAGAGGAAATATGCAAGATTTAAAACACCACCACAGAGTAAATATGGTTTGTGAGCATCAACAAAAGGTAGTGATACCACTTCATATTGTTCCTGTCTATAATACCTTAAGCTCTTTTAGTTTCATGAAGCCTAAGCAGTGCTTTAAGGTGTTATCTAAGTCTTTCAGAGAAAGCAAAGCTAGAAGGCATGGGAGACTTATTTGTGTGAAGAAGTAAGGAAGGCAAGAAAACCTACATGTTGCAAGTCCTTCACCAGTTACTAATATATAATGTATTTTGTTTTGTAAGGAGTTATTTTTAGAGAAAGATGGATGCTTGCTTATGAAGTCCACAGTTGAAGGGATCACCTCTTGTTTCACTCCCTTGCCACACAAGAAAGAAGATTCTTAATGCTAATACACAGAATCTCAGAAACCAAACCTTTAAACACTAGTACAATGCAACAGGAAACCAACATTTTTAATCCAGATTGACAGATGTCTAAAAAGCTCAAGCTGACAGCAAGAAAACTCCTATTGTGCCTAGTCAAATGATTACACTGAATAAGATGCCTGAAATAAATCACTGACTGAATTAATCTTTAAAAACTTTGCTTATTCAAATGACATGATTCTATTTTTTCACTTGCAAGGAAGCAATTGAAAGATGTTCATTAATGTCTATAAAAGCAGGGACTGTTTGCTTTATTGCAGAGTGAGTGAGGAGCCCTTGGAAGGTACCACTTAGAAACGTGTGGCTCTTTGTGACGTCTTAAAGACTTCAGGTAGACAGGAAAAATAAATAAGGGTTCTTTTGGAAAAATAGTCCCCTCATATAATTAAAGAATAAGCTGAATAAATATTTCATAGCAGAAACTGAGAGGAAAGCCATTTCCTGATAAGAAGTATAGTATTTACAGGTGTCTCTCATAAATGTTCCTCTATGAAGAGTGATTTCCTCCACAGTTTAAACAATATACACTGATTAAAAAGTGAAGAATTTGACTAGTCTCAGAAACTCATCATCAGAAGAGGAATAGTCTATTCCTCTACTACTAGAACAGTATATATCTGTTTGACTGTTTTCTGGAAACTCTGTGAATGTACTGGAATATTACAAAACCATATGTGTGTGCGCATAAAGTTACTACTGGAAAACAAACACATAAGATTTTGAGAGTTTATCACTGTGAACTGCAAATGTTAGCTTTCAGACATAGTAGACTGTCACAAAAAAATGATGGAAAAAGAAAATGTTAGCTTCCAGCTACTAATGGAGATTACAGAGTACATAATGCAGTAAAACGTTCCGTGGGGAAACCCTTGTTTGAGGGAAAAGAATTACACAACATTTCTTATGATATTCCATCCCTCCCACATGGGTTTTGGAAAACAGATAACTGTTCTCTTTTTTTGGCCACCCTTCGATGCAGAGGACATTGAGGCATTTGAAGAGACTATAAAAGTCTTTCCCCCTGCTTTTCATTTTAAATTTGTAGTTCAGGTATGACAAAGAGGGTCTGCCAACGTCCTTTAGAAGAATCTGTATTTAGTTTATAGCCTTGTATAAACCTCTTGTTATACATGATCAAGCTTGACAGAATTTATTCTTCAGTTAAAGAAACAGCTTAATAAAATGGCTTTGCAAAACAAACCATGACAGAAGAAAGCAAACTATTTTTATATGTATAGGTACCTCAACTGGAAGAAAAAAAAGAGACTTTGGGAACTAATTCTCCTTATTTTACAAGTGTAGCCGCTTTCTAATAAGGAGAGTGAGCAGTGAATATTTCAACAAGAGCTCAGCAATGTTTTTCCTTCACATGCTTTAAAATGTTAACCTTTAAAATGTCATCCTGTATTTATTATCTTGAGAGGGTAGCTAATCTAACTACACATTCACTTCGGAAGCCTACAAATGTCTTCCTATGTGGAAAGCCAAGGAGGCAAGGCATAGGGAAGAGGTAAGAAATGGAAAAAAATTAAGCATTCCCTAGGAAAAGCTCAACTGAACTTGTCTTGCTACTGGTATACTACACTCAGCAAGTCACTTTTTATTGGTAGGCAACCTGTTCAGAGAAATGAGCATGAGAATGTCACTACTTGCTGCAGTTTCAGCCTGTCACATAGAGCTAAAGCAATGAATTGCACGTACAGTAAGCAACAACAGTCAAAGATATACAGCTTCCAACCCGTCTCACAGTACAGGAACGTAGAGCAATGTGTCATAAAAGCAAAAGTGTTACACCTAGTGAGACTTTCGTTCACATGGATTTTCTCTTCCCTTGCTACCCTCCCTGCTAGCCACCTAAATCAATACACATTCCCAAAGCTGCTGAATCTTACCACCATCCTAAAGATAGAATACACAGAAACCTCAAACAAAACAGCAGTGGAACTTAAGTTTTAAAAGCCCACACAGCAAATGGTACCTCCTCACCTACCATTCTTTCCAATTGTTGTCACTTCTGACCTGAGAGAAGGTTAGTGTCTCACTGGCCGTGTTCAGGCTAATGGCATCCACTTGCCTGGCCAGTTGCTCATCTGCTACCTGTCACCCTGGACAACCTGGAGCCAGGAGAGCAGCTATGTATCTTTCACTGACCTCCAGGCTTATGCTCACACACCTGCAAGAGCAATTAAAAAACACATGAAAAAGAAAAGGCTAAAAATGGACACAGCTTACACCTTTTGTTGTTTCTCAAATAGATTAATATATCTCAACTGTTAACTCCTACAATAAGAAAACACATTGTGCCCTTTTGTCCTCGTTTGTGCAGACAGTGTTGAGGGTGTGTATGAGCTTTAGTGAATGCTCTTGCATGCAATGCCAACTACTATATGGTGTAGAAGGACGGCTGGTGAGGCCTAGATAGAGAGCCCAGGCAGGGCAGCTGAGAACAGGTTCTAGAATCAGAGAGCAGAGCAAGTTTTTTATTTTAAAGAATTTGATGAATTGATAAACATTGCATTTTTTGCTTTTGATTAAACTGCAGTGGCCCATAACTCACTGCACAGTCAAAAGAGGAAGAACAGAATTTCAAAACTTGTCAAGAAGAGGTAATGAAGAAGTTTCAGAAGAGTTCTTTCAAAAGATAAAAAAAGAACTCTGACAAAAACTGCAACAAGGAAGTGAGGTTATTCCTTTGCTTCCCTTTCTATGTAATGCTAAGACAGCTGAGATATCACCAATAAGACAGACAATCCTAAATTGTACTAGAAAAGGTAACTTTGTTAATTTTTTTTTTTCTGGAGTCTGTCTCCTTGGCTTGTTCAAGCTGTGTGATCCAGTCCATGCTACACTTCTCCAAATGACTATTTCTCTCTTCGGTCAATATGCTAACATGTGTGCCACTCTCCCAAAACATGTCATGCATTCAGCTTCTTTGTCTCTGTGCCTTCTTCCTCTCACTTTTCATATCCCCATCTGAAATCGTGGATACAAATACTAGTCTGGCTGCAATTAGTGGCATGGTGGGGTATGCACAGGGCCCTGCAGTGTAGGGGACAGAGGAAAGTGTAGTCATGTTCCTGCTTTTTTGCTTAAATTGTCTCTCTGAAGACTGTGTCATAGGGTTTCCTATATGTGAAAGAGGTGTTAGCTATGTCACCCTTTCCTGGATGGAGTCTGCAGGTAAGCAGGAAACATGGAGCATCCAGCAAAACATGGCTTGATGTGGAAAAAGAGTGACTAAGTCTCTCTTTCAAGACAGTCAGAAAGCAACTGTCAACAAGCTGGGCTATATTTTTGACCAACTTTCCTACCACCTGAATTATTCAAAAGCTGTAGAAGGAGAAAGGCCACTTGCATTTGTTATGCAGTTCTTCTGGCACACTGCTTGAGCTTCTCAGAGCACCTGAAGAGCAGCAGATGATAAAACTCTCTGAGATCCTCTCCCCAGTTTTGAAGAACATGTGCTTAGGAAGGCAAGGAGGGAACACACAGCATTAAAAAGCAAGAAGGAAAGGCCAACAGGCATTAGTGAGCACTCATTCAGGCCATTGTTAGGTAAAGTCCACATTTACAAAGCAAATTAGGAGACCCTGGCCCTCACTGTTTGGTGGTGCAACCAGACTCTCAAATACTTCAGCATATAAACTGTAGGATTTATGCTTCACTATTTTCCTTTCCCATTTGCATTCTTGTCTTTATGGATCAAAAGTAGAAGATACTGACAACACATTGTAATCAGGCACTGAACAGTACCATAGATAGAGCTTTACACTATTTGCTCCACAAATACAGAGCCTGACAAAGCTCAGAGACACAGATCAGCCATATCCTCATTTTTCTCTGAGAATCTGGCATAAACCTTTGTGATATCACTGCATCAAAGCTTACTTAAATAAAATAATGAAAGCTATTTTGAGCAGATGCAATTTCTAACTTTGGTTGGAACAATCAAGTATTATTTCAAGCTTCTGTCATGGAATATAAAGTTCAATGAAACATTTCACCTGTCATTGCTGCTTCTTTTATGTTTCATATAATATCATATAAATCCACAGAACAATGGCTCTGTGCTGGACTCTCTCCAGAGTTCCTTGTCCCATTTGGGCTCCCCAGCTCAAGAGGGACAGGGAATTTCTGAAGAAAGTCCAGCACAGGGCCACCAAGATGATCAGGGGTATGGAGCATCTTCCTTATTAGGAAAGGCTGTGGGAACTGGGGATGTTTGGTCTCGAGAAGAGGAGACTGAGTTGGGGATCTCATTAATATTTACAAATATCTAAATGGTGGAAGGTAGAAGGATGGGACATCACTTTTTTCTATTGTATCTAGTGACAGGACAAGGGGCAATGGGATGAAGCTGGATTACAAAAAGTTCCATTTAAACATAAAAAACTTCTTTATTGTTCAGATGAGGGAGCCCTGGCACACGCTGCCCAGGGAAGGTGTGGAATCTCCTTCCCTGGAGGTCTTCAAGACCCACCTGGCTGTGTTCCTGTGCAACCTGATCTAGGTGGACCTGCTTCTGCAGGGAGGTTGGACTAGATGATGTCTAATGGTCCCTTCAAACCCCTACCATTCTATGGTTCTATGATTCTATGAGAACAGGAAAATGACAACTCTGCTTTACCTAACTAGTGTTGTCATTTGAATTACAATTCTGAACAATACCAAAGATGTAGGCAGCTTTTTTCCCTTATTGGCTGCCTTGACTCCTTTTCCAATCCTCAGAGCCATGCAGATGAGACGCTCTTGGTATCTTTCCAACTGCAGCATCTGGCTCTTTGACAAGCTATTCCACTAACTGTTCTGACTTACTGACAGCTCTAGCCTGCTTGTGAACACTGTGAAGGCTGAATGGAGTACATATGAGCCATCTCTTTCTCTTGGGAGTTATTTTTATGTCAGCAACATTTGACTGATGTGTCTGATAAACTCTTCAAACTGTAGAAAACTACTTCTGAAAGTTTACTTCATGGTGAGTTTAAAGATGAGCAGTAGATTAAAGAAGGTCTACATTTATACATTAATCAAGTGTTAAAATTTTTATGTTTTCCGCTATGAAAACACCTGAATGTGCATCAGAGAGTGGTACTTTTTCATTGTTTATTTAAGCATAGCCACTGTGTAGCAGATAGATAGTAAATTCAAAATGCATCTAATGGAAGAAGCATTCAATTCAGCATTTGACTGCTACTTTCAGATATATCAGAAGTTGATTGTAAGATGTTTATATATCAATGATTAAAAAATTGACACAACAAAACTGAACTATGGAAATATCTTTTAAAAACACATGCTTACAGATTTTTCTTTAGGTGTAAATAATTGATATGTAGCTTCATTTACCGTAGCCTCTCTTTCTAACCTCCTGTCACCACAGTGGTGTGCAAGTAACATCTACAGTCTGTAGAGAGTGAGCAGTCAGCCCATGCAGTCCTCAAGGAGATCCCAAGCACTATGAAGTACAGTTTGCTGAAAACTCTCCTGGATTAATTTTACCAATGTGAATAAACAATATGGCAATACCAGCTCAATTTATTTTTAAAATAGTTATATATTAAAAGTTGCTTTAACAGCTTGACACACAAAACTCCCAGCTCACTCTGTTACAGCACAAGACATTGTTCTTTGAAAGTTATGCATAGTTAATACTTTCTTAATAGTATAGCAAGAAGTTGGACAGGTGATGCATCAAGTCAATTATTAATTACATCCCATACAGGGGAAGATTAGACCAGAAGGCATGGATAGACTTAGAGAAATCATAAACTATAGGGGTACAGTAAGAACATGAAAGATCTTGAATGGCATAAACAAGGAAAGAAATGAATGCGTAACCAACAAACAAGAACCTGCAGAAACAGTGTAACAAAAGTCATTGAAAAGAGAATCTAATCTAAACATCAAGCAATATTTCCTGAGAAGTCTACTAGTGGAACGGTTTATTAAGGAAACTCTTTTACTTGAGTCAGTTAGAATCAACTAGACTGTAGCAAAGACTGACGTTGTGGAAAAGATGATCTAACTCCTGTGATTCTGTGATTATTTTAACTGGAAATATTTTGATTTTGTTTGGTTAGGGCACCTTTCCACCACAGTGAGGCCTTAAGAACCTTGTACAGCTGTTGTCTGACTTCCTCCTTTCTGGCACTCTCTGTAACTTAAATAACACTTCACACATGGTACTTGGAACATGCAGTGTTGGTGTAGCTGCTCTGAAATTTTCAGTAACTACAACTCTACCAGGAATACTATGCTTACAAAAGAAGAGAAACTGTACCTGTTCAACCGTTAGCTCTGCTTCAAAAATATTGTGGAATCTTAAGTAATGTTAATACATTTGATATCTCTAAGTGAGATTGAGATAAGATTTAAGGATGGATTTTTACCACTGGCCTCATTTTAGGGCCAGCTATCTGATTCACATTGGCTTTACAAAAAGACCACTATATTGTTACTAAATGTTCTGGTTTAGCAAGGAGCAGCTTTTGGCTTAGTAACAGGGGGAGCGGGTTGCAGTGAAGACCCGGTAAAGAGTTTGCGGACCCTCCCCCGGCTCCTGGGTTCACACCCACCTCCGGCCCGGCTGGGCCGATCTGGCGCCTCTGCCATCACTATTTAGGGGATGGCAATTTGAAATGCGAGGCAGGAGGTGTATGAGTGATACAAGATGGAGGCGACCACGCGGACCCTTCAGCCAGAGGAGGAAGGAAGGAGGAGCAGTAGACCGGAGACCCTTCTGCAAGCCGTGGCGAGAATGCAAGCTGTGCCCCTGAAACCTGTGGAGATCCGTGGCAGGACTGAGAGCCACCAGCAGCTCCATGTGAGTGAGCCCGGACGGGCGAGGGACTGTGTGGGGAGACGGCCATGGCCCAGGCCTGCACGTCGCAGAGCAGCCCCACACGAGAGGCAGAGAGGAGCTGCAGCCTTTGGAATGGGTGCACGTCGGAGCAGCCCGTGCAGGGCTGCCGTGTGTGTGAGTTACCCCACGGACTCGCAGGGAGGACTGGTGTGGAGTTCACCCGTCCTGAGGAGGGACAGACGGCAGAAGCTATTGGGAGCAGACTGACTGAGACCTCCACTGCCTGCCCCGCCAAACCGTTCAGGGGGGGGCAAGGTAAAAACACCGGGATCAGGGCTCTGAGCCCGGGAAGAGGGGAGGTGTGGCAAGAAGGTGTTCTTAAAAAGGCTGGTTGGACTCTTCATTGACGTATTCCTCTGTGTTGTTTCGTTTTGGTTATGTTTTGGGTTTTTGTGGGTATGTTTTAGTTGATGTTGCATTAAATTATTTTCTGTTTTCTTCTCCAAACCGAGTAGCCTGGTCTGTTTTGTCCTGGACCTTAAGCGGCAATTAAGCCCTCCCTGCCCTTGAGCAATTCTCAGCCTCTTCGGTACTTGAGGCTAATCGTGGTCTTTGTTCCCTGATGGGCCTAAACCAGGACACTAAACTAACAGTCAAATGTAAATGAACACAGTGGGACGGATTTTGAGCAGTATCCAGTAGAAGTTAACATAATTTCGAGAGCAACAGTGTGATGCCAATCCTGTGTGCTTCTGAAAGTCCCAGCCAGCAAGTTTTTCAAACACAGAACATTAATACTACTACTAACATATAATACTAGCTGTATTGTTTCCTTGTAGTGGGAAAACATGTAATTATATGCCAGCTTAATCCTATGCATGTGTTTCTGCTGAATTCCTTGGAATGAATGCACTGGAGTTTGTCATGTCAAAAGCTGAAGAACACTATTAAAGGCACTACTCACTACTATAGTTGCTTGCTCTCAGCTACACTGATGTTACTGTTTCCAGGAACAGTCCCTTGTTTTGGACAGCTAGCAAAGACTAATTACTAGAGACTTACTTGGATTTGTTTGTTTGGCCCTTCTTCACTCTCTTGTGACTTCCATGATGCTGGACCTTGTCATTATACTGGATAGGTGTTTGAACAGACAGCATCCAATACACAAATGATGTGTTTGTCCTCACATATGAAAGTGGCACACCATAAATCAAGGAGGTGAATCTTCTCAACATAGCCACGATGACCGCTCTTGAAATCATGAAATCTGTTCAACAAACACACAGGACGAAAGCTACTGGGAAATTAATGGAGGAAACCCAAGAAAAAAGTGTCTTGAGGACTTAAACATTGACCTATGACAAAAGAGATGAAGTACTAACTAAGCAGAAAATAGGCAAAGAGCCTGCAAATAAATGAAGCATAGGACCATCAATAGTGCCATAGATCAGGGTGTAACTGAAAGGGGAAGATGTAGACTGAGCTTCAGGAAAAGACTCATTAGCCAGGAAGATGGACATAAAAACTAAATAAATCCTTTTCTTTTCTAACTTGTAGGATTTCAAGAGAGAGATTTTCCATAGTACTTGCCTGCTCTGATTTAAGGAGAGTAGGCTATCTGTAATTCATCTACATATGTAAATAGTAGACTCGCTCTAGATAGAAAATGACACACTCTGCAATTTATTACATTTGTAGTTTCATATTGAGCATGCTATAAGTAGATCTTTACATGAAAGACTTGTTCCAGATAGACAATTGGTATATTTTATTGCTCTTTTATGACTGTGTGTGTTCTTGGCATTTGTGTTTTACATTTTTTTAAACTCTTTCATGTTTCACATGGACTATGGGATAAAACCAGAGATCATCTGTTCCAGGCTTAGAACAAGATATTAAAATTAATTGTGAAAGCTCTGTTTCCTAAGAGTTTAATATCATTTAAATATGAAATTAATAAACAGAGAGATGTTGTTTGCTTGCCTCCTCAGAGCATTATTACCAGAAAGCAAAGCAATACTACCATTAGTGCCAAAACATGAAAAAATTTTAGTCAGAAAAGGAAACCATACTGTTAAATCTGAGCCCTGATGCATACTCCAAAACCAGGAAAGACGTTTGTGGGCACACTCTGATCTACCTGAAGCATTGTATTCCACTGCACCAAACACTGCATTTTGATAACCTTCACCAACATATGTAGGAAGTAGGTTACCTCTCTGTTTGACAAAGATGTCCTTCTCACATCCATGAAGCTGTTTTCTGTTGTTTGCTGACATTCTGTGAGCAGTCTGTGGGATCTACTGAAGGTAACTAAGAGCAAGTAATTGCTAGTAGGCTTAAATTCATTTGGAAAAATGCAAGGCTTTAGAATCTAAGAAAGACTGAAAGCAAACACTGAATGAACAAGATCTGAGGGATAGATGATAGTGGTTAAGAGAAGAAAAAATCCTTTGATATCAGACTAGTCTGTCCATCACTATTTGTGTAACGAACAACTTACTACTAGTACTAAAGATTGATGTGTAAATGACAAATGAAATGAAAATTGCCAGCCATTGAGGAATTTCTAAAGGATTCTCATATCAGTCTTGCATGACTAACACCTACTGCAATCGTAAGCTATTGTAACTGAGGCATAGTAGTGAAGATCTAATCTATTTGATATATTTGTTAGATAACAACAAAAACCCCTTGTGTTTTTATAACCAGTAAAATAAACTTGTTTCTCTCTTTAGGAATTTCCTAGGATATATCGAGAAAAACAAAACTGTCTGACAGAAACTGTTTTGACTCCTATTATTTAACACAAAACAAATATATCTGAAAAGTTAAGATATAGCTATTTTTCTTGTTATCGAAAAAGAAAACTGATACCATGAGCTTTCAAAATTTGTGTAATCTCCCATTATTTATTACATAACTGCAAGAGCAAATTCTGAGGGAATTCACTTGAGAAGTGAGGCCATATTTGCCAGTGGTATTTAATCTGACAATTAAACAATTATTTAATGCTAAGAAAAAAGTAAAGTAATCCACCTCTGTGGACACAACTACCTTCCTTTCAAATTGTTCAGGGACAAGAGTCTTTTACTAAAAAATCAAACATTTTAATGGATTTTGGCAGTTCTTTTGATTATGCAGCAAAGACAACATTGACTTGTGTCCATGATGGATGCCACTGTAACTATTGCTTTGTATTTTCACTCCCACCAACTTAACTGTTTTAGTCTTGAACAGTCTGCCAACTAAGCCAGGCTTTCTGGTGATTCTATGGTCCAGCTAGACAAATGTACACTGAGGCACATACACGGACCATCCACACCATTTTAACTTGTAAAAATAACTAGCCTTCATATTTCCTTCATTTTCCATCTCAGAACAAGTCAATTTGAGTTCTTGGAGCTGTTCTTCCAAATCAGTAAAGCACACTAATAGTATTGTACCATACCAAGTACAAAGTCCAATTATTTTGTATTCCCATTACTACAGAAACTACTCCAAATAGATTTTTGAAACTTCCAAAAAAGAGAAAAGTATGGAGCCTTGAAATAATTCCTACTTCATCTCCCTTTGTTCTCTGTCTGTCAAATTCTACTCTGTCAATAATCAAGTTCCATAACATTACGCTGTACTCACATAGGAAAGCTTGAAATTGTGACTGGCCATGACTGCAGCTGCACAGAGGTGCTAACACACTATTTTTCAATTTTATGCTCCATCAGACATCTCCAGGTGTACTTGTGTTCTCCTGAAGGCAGAGGACAAGCAATTTACAGAAACTGCAGAATATATGTATTTTTTTTAATTGCCTAAGTTTTCATCAATCATATGGAAAGATAACTTATTTGTTAAAAAAAAAAAAAAAAGGCAAAATCCTTTAAATAACATCTTCTTTCTTAGTAATCTGTCATAGCTCTTTGTAGTGAGACATGCCATGCCAAACCTAATTGTTAAAACACCTAAACATGCTCAGTAGCCTCCAAAAGCATCAAGGCTGGTTGGATCCAAACAATCTGGTTATCTGCCAAAGCAAAACCTCAAAATATTAAAACTAGAGTTACTTCTTGCTTGTAAACCTCCCGGTGCTGTAATCAGCTCCTTTATCTTGTAAAGAACAGCCTCTTAATCTCCACAAATCTAAAATAGCAGGTAGATCCTGAAAGTGACTGGTTGCTATGATCAAAGCATTTTTAGAGCATAACACAAACTTCAAGCTGTCAAGTAGTTGAAAATACTTTTTCCCTGGGAAAATAGAATGTAGATCTATCAACTCTAGCCTTGTAAAAAGTTGATTAAAACATATTTGCTGTATTCTAGCTGTTTTAAGTACTGGGCTACCTGTTTAATGAAAAGTATATCCAGGGTAGAGAGATTTAAATAGTTTTACAAGAAAACCACAGAGCAAGAACATATTTTCAGTGCTAAGTCTGTTCAAGGAGTATGTACGGAGAATGGATGTTTGCCAGGACTATCTGGAAGAACACAAAACAATCCAGCACGCAAGACAGACTATTACCAGCACTTGAAATGAGACAGTTTTTTATTCCTGGAAAGGTGTCTGAGAAGTTGATGAACAAGCACATCTAAAACCACCTGCCTTCTGCCAGCAGACAAGATTCCCCACAATAGCTTCAGCTTTGTACGATCACTGAAATGGAATGGGTTTAGTTATGACTTTATTTTCTTTGCCTTGAATAAAGGTGGAAACATGATGCCTTTTCTCTTTCTCTTAAAATAATTTTATATCTTTATTGCTATGTTACTAAGGTTATCTTAATCAATGACTACAAAGAGCTATCTGAGTAGCTTCAAAGTTACTTTTCAATATGGTCATTTTAAATCACTCTTTGGTATTCTGTTCTCTCTCCTCAAACATACCCTCTGTTTTTTACTTTTTGCATGCAAATAATTTATAATACCCATTATCATATATCACACAAGAAAAATATCTGCTCTCACTGTAGTCATATTTTTTGTAAGTATCACACTTCATCACATTATTCTAATTTATCTTTCTACAGTATCTCTTATACAATAGTTTTTAAGGAAAATATATTGGACTGTTACATAGCTCTAACATAAAGCTACAAAGAGTAGCTTCTGGATTTCCCTTGAAGGTCAGCATTCTGTAGCCATCTTTCACAACTGGCCTAAACCCATCTATTTCCCTTATGGTCCTGAGGAAAGTAAATAGAAGTATGTCTGTATTTAATATTTTTTCCATTCAGAAATTCTTGAGGTTCAATGAATGTAAGTTGATATCTGTTGCCAGGGGTAATTCACTAAGGCTTTCTTCATGACAGAAAAGAATTGTCAAGAACTTGATTAGTCTTGTAGAAGTACTTTGGCAAATAAAACTTAATTTGGGCTTTTTGCTGTGGTAATCACTTCTACTGAAATGTTCTCAGTGCTATTTGTAAAGCAATCTCCTGAACTTGTACATAAAGTAATTTGATAACTAACCACTACAGTGTTTTGATGCATATTATGGAAGCAACATTATGCTTTTATAAACTTGAAAGCCCACTCCCAGGGATGAATGTAGATTTGAGTGGTTACTTGCATGTGAGTCATTTATGAGTATGACAAGCCAACCAGGCTTGTGGTGTTACGGTAACAATAACCCTGGGTGCCATCTCAGTTACATTCTGAAGTCAATGAAAGCCACACACTGTAGATAAACAACTTCTGCATTTTGCAAATAGTTTTCCATCAAATCAGATTCCCACTTCATATAAAGATGTATTCAACGTACCTTGACGTTGGCCTGTTATAGTAGTTCTAATTTCCATATTGCCTCCCAGCGAGATATTATACTTGAAAATGTACCTGTTTCCTTACTACGCTTTACTGTCTCTTAAGATGCTCAAAATTTAGAGGTGACAGTGTGTAAATCAGCACTGCAGGGAAATATTGCTTGCCTGTATCTTTTTGCTTAATTTGTGAAGACTTTATTACAATAGGTTGAATCCTTGGAAGTATGTAATTTTTGTAGATGAGAGAGCACTTATTTTCTGATAATAAAACCAAGTTACTTTTGTGATATGGAACTGCTGACACAAAAATACATTTTTAACTCTTCTTGGTAGAGCTGCTGATACTGCATCAAGTTCACACTGAGATTTGCCTGTAGTTCTGACTGCAAAAGACAGTAGGAAAGCTAGAGACTGTGTTCTTAGCAAAACACTTTACAGTGTTTCAGAACAAAAGAGAAGTCTGTGTTCACAAAAAACTCAAGTTTATTGAAGCAATAAAATAGCTAAAAATAAGCTTCATGTAAACACCAAATTCATCCCCAGGAAATAGTCAGATTTCATGGGCTGCCTTTCTGAGTGTCTGGGATAGCTATTTCTCTGAGATTACATGAACCCTATAATTTCTATTTTTTATAAAGTCTAAACTGACATCAGAACTTCTACCAGTTCCTGACTATGGCTATTAGCCCCCCATACGTCCCTTATATATGACAGAAAGTCAGTCCAGTCCTTCATAGGATGTAATGCAATCCTTGTATAAGGCTGAAACCTAAAGTTGCCAGCATTTTATTTCTGAAAAACTCCAAACTCTCTTTTCCATTTTTCAGTAGAGGATAGCTGTCATCCTTGTTGCTTCAGATCAAACATCCATAATTATAATACAGTTGATAAAATCAACTGGAGTTGATGTTTCTTACAGATGCAATACAGCAGCTGTAACTCACTAAATACCTCGGTGAAAGCTGTGCTTCTAAACCATCATTATGCCTTTGTGATCTTGGATGTAGATCCTCAGTAGCTGAGCTATTAAACTACAGTTTAGTAACACACGATGGATCATCAACATTACAACAACCTCCTTAAACAGCTCTATGGGTACCATAGCTACTTGGAGCTTCTACATTGATATATATTTGTGCAGCTTATGATCCTGGCAAATCTGGAAAAAAAAAAAAAAAAAGAGAGAAAAAAAGACTGTGGTTTGGATTAGTGCAGGATGGTTTCACAGGTCATCTGACACAGCCACTTCTGCAGGGAGGGAGCCTCAGCAGATGCTGTCGAATATTGTCAGTGCTCTGTCATTTGGTCTTTTGGATACATTCTCAGTTTCTGATAGCTGGTTATAGTTTCTGACTCACAGTTTCTAACCTGAGGATAGTTTATGTCTGTTCCTGAGCGTGAAGCAGGATTGATTAAAGAGAAAATATACATATGCAGCACCAGAACTTTCCACAAACAATGATCATCTTGTGGCCAGGTCAGTGTTGGAGGCAGGATACTAGTCAGCCCAAACACTGGAACCTTCTGTGATCTGAACAATGCAACCATTCCAACTTTTATACTGGAATAATCTTAAATGCATATGTAGGTAAAAACTTTCATAAAAGTCAAATCCCTTTTAATGGCAGCAGACAGACATTTGGAATGCTGTCTGAATGCTGCAGCTTGTCAGGTATGGATTTTCATCTTAACTAATTTCCATTTAAATGATGTTGGGTAACCCAGCTCTAATGTCCTAACTGATCAGAATTGTTTCAGTAGAACTGAAAATAAAATTTCTGGATGTAAATAAAAAGTATTCTTCCTCCTGCACATTAGCCAAAATATGTGCACGCTCACTTTGACTTCTCAGGAAAAGAAAGAAATGGACTATGGCAACGTGTTTCCTATTGCTTGCACCGTGGCTCACACAGCTCTCCCGTTTTCATTCTGCGCCTCTGCTGTGAAAGCCAGCACATGTGTGGCCACTCCTAGGGTGTGCTTGGCAAGCGGCGCAGCACAGACGCCAAGCTCTGGAATGCACTTTTTTCCAGCATCAACATACGGGACTATAGCTGTCTTCCTGGCTGAATTTCTTTGTGCTGCTGGCGGGATCCTCATTTGGCTGCCAGAACTACTGAAGGCATTGCCAATAGGACTGGTGTGAGGATTAGTCTGGTTTAGCTGTCCTAACCTTCAGGATGCAGTGATCTTTCAATTTCCCTTTCACTAAGGAAAAAAACCCAAACAACTAAAGCATATATATTTTATGTTTAAGATTCTAGAAGCTTTTTTTTTTTTTTTTTTTTGAGAGAAATCTTTCCCAGTGAGTTTTGGTCACTTTGACTTTCCTTTTAGTGAAGAAAGAACAAGTGCAGTCCTCTAAAAATTCTGCTCATACTTTTTTACTAGGCCACAGATTGATCAAGTTCCTTTGTCATAGTTAAATGGTACAACCGTATTGCTTCCAGCATTTCTTCAAGACTGGGTATCTCTAGGTTGGCAACAGGCAAAACAACGTATGTGTCTAAAAACAGAAGGTAAGAGCAAGCTACATGGTTCAGTTTATGAGTAATGCAAGAATGCTGAAAAGAATCTGAAAGACAGGGACCTCTGTTTGCATCTTGAACAACATACCTACCCAGACTTCTTCTGGAATGATTTATATGCATCAGGTAATTGTGACAGAGAAAGAATACTAAGATAAGCCTGATTTGCCAGGTAAATATCACAACCGAAAAACAGGTTGAAGGTATTGGAAGGTACCAAATTGACACCATTTTCTTTACATCTTGGCTGTACGACAGATGTGTGGATTATGTACAGCCTGAAAATCGGCCATTAAACAGCACTTCCCCGCTACATTTTGGAGGTCTGAAAGGCACTGTAGCTTATTGAGGCAAATGTCATTATAGTGTTCCTTTGGGGATGATGCAGTCCTGCACTGCCTAAATTTAGAGCTGGGCTTAAAAGCTACAAGAGAATCCACCATGTATTTGCTTCAATCTCTTTAGTTTCTAGCTAAAAAGTATCTTTGGTACCAATGCCCCACAAGAACATTGCTGAGCATAGGAATAAGCTACAGAGGTAAATATTCATGTCTCTCTCTTTGTGCTTTGAAAAGTTCTCAAGCATTAGGTGGCTTCAGCCCTTTGTGGAAAACTGCCAGGAGCAGTGTTGCTCCATTCCAAATATGGAACAGGCTGTAGGAAAAATTGGGAAATGTGCATAACTGGCTAGATGAGGGGAGAGCAGCAGATGCCATCTACCTTTACTTCGGCAAGGCTTTTGACACTGTCTCCCAGGACATCCTCATCAGAAAGCTCAGGCAGTGTGGCTTGGATGAGTGGATTGAGAGCTGTCTGAATGACAGAGCCCAGAGGGTGGTGACCAATGGCACAGAGTCAAGTTGGAGGCCTGTGGCACAGGGATTGGTTCTGGGGCCAGTCTTGTTCAACATCTTCATCAACAACCTGGATGAGGGGACAGAGTGTACCCTCAGCAAGTTGGCTGATGACACCAAACTGGGAGGACTGGCTGATTCCCCAGAGGCTGTGCTGCCATTCAGTGGGATCTCGACTGGCTTGAGAGCTGGGCAGAGAGGAACCTCATGAGGTTCTACAAGGACAAGTGCAGGGTCCTACACCTGGGAAGGAACAACCTCATGCACCATGACAGGCTGAGGCTCGAACTGCTGAAGAGCAGCTCTGCAGAGAGAGACCTGGGAGTCCTAATTGATAATAAGCTAAATATAAGGGAGC
Source organism: Colius striatus (assembly GCF_028858725.1). Taxonomy (NCBI): domain Eukaryota; kingdom Metazoa; phylum Chordata; class Aves; order Coliiformes; family Coliidae; genus Colius; species Colius striatus. The sequence goes on from NC_084788.1 coordinate 633,524, forward strand.
AATGTGCCCTCGTGGCCAAGAAGGCCAATGGCATCCTGGGATGCATCAAGAAGGGTGTGGCCAGCAGGTCAAGGGAGGTTCTTCTCCCCCTCTCCTCTGCCCTGGTGAGGCCTCATCTGGAGTCCTGTGTCCAGTTCTGGGCTCCTCAGCTCAAGGGGGACAGAGAACTTCTGGAGAGGGTCCAGCGCAGGGACACCAAGATGATCAGGGGAATGGAACATCTTTCATACAAGGAAAGGCTGCAGGAACGGGGGCTGTTTAGTCTGGAGAAGAGGAGACTGAGGGGTGATCTTATTAACATTTATAAATATCCAAAGGGTGGGTGTCAGGAGGTTGGGGCGTCCATTTTTTTCTATTGCAGATAGCAACAGGACAAGGGGTAATGGGATGTAGTTGGAACACAACCATATCCCCTCAGCACCTCATCTACGCATCTTTTGAATATCTCCAAGGATTGTGACACCATCACCTCCCCGAGCAGCCCATTCCAATGCTTAATAACCCTCTCAGTGAAACAGTTCTTCCTAATGTCCAAACTAAACCTCCACTGGCACAACTTAAACACATTTCCTTGTGTTCTATCATTCATTACTTGAGAGAAGAGACTGACCTCCACCTCACTCTGACTCCTCTTCAGGTAGTTGTAGAGAGTGATCATGTCTCTCTGAGCCTCTTCTTCTCCAGGCTAATTATCCCCAGCTCTCTCAGTCACTCTTTTTCAGATTTGTTCTCTAGATCATTCAAAGATTATGGATTTGCTAACTTAAAAAAAAATCAGCTACAAAATTTGTCTTATTATTTACTAGCACATGATAAATTGTACTGCATTTAGAATGAAATTAATAAATATATAGTAATCTGAATTTTGACATTTTAAAAGTAGTTATCTCCAGTTACAGGAGTGAGCAAGATCTTATTCTACATCTCCAGAACTTTCAATGTAATTTTTCTTTGCTTTGTTTATCTACAAGGGAATTAAAACAGTTTTTAGATTAAATTATGTATTGGTAAAACAATCACATATAAATTTTAGAAAAATACTCATACTGAAGTGTAGGAAACCTGATATTACTTTCTTCTAAAGACAAGGTAGGCAAAGTTTCTGGGCCTTGAAAAATGTCAAATTTGCTAAGACCTTAATAAAATCCTGCAAATACAAAATACTTTGCAAACATTAACAGTGAGGTAAGGTAAGGTAACCAACAATTTTATGAAATACATGAAAAAGGCTCTGAGAACTTCCTGAACCTCTCACAGTTCGTTGTGACAAGCAAAAGGGATATTAAAACAAATTAACGTATTTCAGACTCAGACAAGAATCTTCAGATGACTAAGAGGAATGGCAGACATCCACTTGGTTTATTGTTGTGGTGATACAACAGTTCTGTTTGAAAAGCACAAGCTGAGAAATAATCAACTAGCCAGTTTACATGACATTTCCCCAGGCTGCTTATTCTACTTAAATGAGATACTGATCACGAGGAAGACCAGTAGTGATGTCAGAACTTCTAAGTAAGGAAGGCTTCTGTGGCAAAGACAGGAATGAACTATATGTTGTTTATTTTTATGAAAAGGTTATGCAAATGATCTATTTTGTATCTTAATTCAACAGGGGCTCTTGTGGGATGAAACATTCAGCAAATCAACAATGAGTAATGACTATGATAAAACAAAACACTGAGGGCTGGGCTGAGAATATCAAGAGTCACTGAGAAAGCAATGAGGATACCAACAAAGAGCAACTATTATCCTAACTTGAAAAGTCTATCCTCCTTGTTTCTGAGCCTAGGATAAAAGCAAATCTAGAGACAAAGAAGGCAGGAGGAGGCTGAGGTCTCAATGTCCTTCTAAAGAAGATGTGAGAGTGGCATGCTTGAGAAAAACACCGAAACTACAATAAGCCTTGAAATGTGTGGACAGCTTGGGCTTGAGCAGAACTGAAGTGAGGTATAACATAAAAAGCTAGAGTGCATAATGGCAGATATTTGTTTGTGTATGCCATTTAGCATGTGCTAACCAGCTACACTGCAGTGCAAGATCTATGTCCTGCTAACACCTCATCAGTCAGGCTTGTGCAGGTACACAAGTTCTTGGTACAGTCACATCTTCCTCTGCTGCCCAGACATCCTCAGCAATTCAAACTCTCATCACAGCAATGTTTACTATCTGTGCAAATCACCCCAAGCTGCGCTCTGCAATACCAGCATGAGAAGTGGCAACTGCATGGACAGTGTTTGGCTGACATTGATCTCTGGCCTTGCTGAATATCAAAGGTTGAAAACCATCTCTGAGGGTAGCCATGGACAGAGGGGTGAGACAGAATATATATTTTCCTTAAGCATCCAGATAGTTTCTCTTTAAAAGAAAATAAAACCATTCAAAGCTTTCATAAGATTGCAACTACCAGCTCTTGGCAGACAGCGTTCACAGGCTATGTTCTAGACTCATAAGTCAAAAATCTTAAAATTGCTACCTTTTATGTGAAGTGGTGGGGTTTAGTTTTAACTATTTTGCTTTTTCTTTCCTTTTTTTTTTTGGTGGGGTAGTTTGGGTTTTTTTCCCCACAGAAATTTCTGTTATGAGGCAATATTTTACATTGTATATTTTTTTCCCAACCTGCAGACACGCAAAGGAAAACAAGTGTTAATGAAATTCTGAAGGAGAAAAAGATAGATATTTCTCATAACATTTTCTGGTTTTAAAATGCTAGACACAAACCTGACATACCATGATTGGATTTCTTTTTCTTTCTGGAGACTTCCCACAGTTAGAAAAAAGGAGTCCTGAAGAAGAATTCAGAAGAATTTCTACCTATCATAGAATCACAGAATCATAGAATCTTAAGGGCTGGAAGGGACCTTGAAAGATCATCTAATCCAACCCTCCTGCCGGAGCAGGACCTCCAAGAGTAGGTCACACAGGAACTCGTCCAGGTGGGTTTTGAATGTCTCCAGAGAAGGAGACTCCACAACCCAGCTGCGCAGCCTGTTCCAGTGCTCCCTCACACTCACAGTGAAGAAATTCTTCCTTGTATTTCTTTGGAACCTCTTGTGTTCCAGCTTGTACCAGTTGCCCCTTGTCCTATCACTGGACATCATTGAGACCAGCCTGGCTCCATCCTCCTGACACTTGCCCTTAACATATTTATAAACATTAATGAGGTAATCCCTCAGTCTCCTCTTCTCCAAGCTAAAGAGCCCCAGCTCCCTCAGCCTTTCATCATATGAGAGAAACAGAAATGGTCTGTTGGAAATGAGCAATGAGACAGCATATGGTAATGACAATACAATAATGAGTTCTTTGCGTCTCTTTCTACTTTGTTTGCAAATAGAATAGTGACTTTTCAGAAACACAGATACTATTAACTGGCTCTTCGGGCAGTCAGGTTATCAGGGAAAATACAGACAAAGGTAATCCATTCATAACAAAAAGCTAGACTAAACACCAAACCTCATGTCTTCATTTTTATGGCTCATAAAGAAGCAGGAAGCTTCTTTTCTCTCTTCCTCTTCAAACCAGGAGAATTTTACTCCAAAATTAGTGCTAGTATCTTGTATTTCAAAACTATAGAATTAGAGCAAAGGTGGAAAATTACATGCTCTCCAAAACAGTAAAGATTTTCATAGAAAAGGGGTCTCCTACTATTCTTCTATTTGGTACCAGATGATCCTGGAAAAATAGAACGTCTGTCTTGTGTGAGTTTCATGAAGAATTGAACCAAAACCAAAGTGTTTTTCTGATAGCTTTGGAGCATACAGTTCAGCCTCTTTCCTAACCTGTGTCTGTGACATGGACTTCTTGTTAGAGTATTGACCATGACATTGTCATGCAGAGGAAAACAAAGAGAAAATAAATTTTGCTTATAATCCAGAAGAATTTTAGAGTATCTAGGAATTACAAAACTTAATAAGGAATGAAGATTGTAAGAAAAAATCTGCAGTCTACAAGGAATGTATGACTTATAGATTACAGCTAACAAATATGGATTTTAGCATAATATGTACACCTGAGGTTATGCTTTGGGGTTTTTGTAATTGTTTTTTGGTGGGTTTTTTTTCCCAAATAGGTGAAAAGACAGCTGAAAACAGATGTGTAGCTAACAGAAATGAGAATTATCTTGCCTTCACTTTTTCACTTGTACAACAGCCATCAGGAAATAAATAAATAAATAAATAAGGATACTGATGTGAGGGAAACTCTGCAATGAATGTTGACAGTTTGGCATTCATGACATTGTTCTGCCTGGGGTCTATGTGGTGGAATGTCAACATTCCTCACTTCTTCCTAGTAAAATATTTGCTATAAAGTGTAAATAAACACTGTAGAGCTTTTTCTTCACATTTGCTTGCTGAAACATCTGGATTTGTGTTTATGTTAGTTGGCAGCACAGGCTTATGCTTCAAAGTAAGCTGCTTTTATTTTCTATTTTCTAATGGAACCTCTCAAAGATACAATATTATTCTAAGATATTGTTTCACTATGGGAATAATCTTAAAGTGAAAAAATACTACAATAAAGCCCAACTGAATCTGTAGGATATTGTTGTGAAAACAGGTAAAATATAGAATGATGTATCTCACCTAAAAATGTTTACATTGTTGTCTATGGACGAAGAATCTTTTGTCTGCAACTGCTAGACTCAGTAAACAAGAGTGGGTATCTACTTCCTTTAGACCTATGGTCAATATTAGTTCTCTATCCTCATCTGGTTGATGAGGGAAACACACACAAATGTCTCACACAATTCAGTGACGACACCATGTCTCCAGATCTCACAAGACCTTGGCAGTAGTTTTCAAACAGCAGCTCCTTTTTTAACAGTGCACTGAAGCAATGAGAGTCTTCACTAAAACAATCTCTTCATAACAGATAATCAAGACACTAATGTGCTACCCACAGTAGATCGAAAGCTACCTCAATGTGAGGTTGAAAAAAACCCAAACCAGACAATGTTTGATATGGGATCACTCTATCATGTATCACTGCATTCCAACATTGCATAAACTTTTTAGTTTTGAAACCACTTTCTGTATGTTGGACCAGAGTAGTTTAGCCTGATGTGTTAGAAAGAGTAAGCATAAACATTTTCCAGCTCACTAATATGCACCTACTGCTTTGGTAAACCAAATCCCCTGGAACAAAATAGAAAATAAGCACACTGAGCTGCTGTAAATAATGTAATGGAAAGAAACAGCCATGGTTTTGGACTACTATTATAGGTTGAGTAAGACATGACGAAGGTATTTAACTTTTTAAGATACAAGGGCTTTCTTCAACCAATTTTATTCATGTAATCATCTAATGCGTCTTACTATATCCACTGTAATAGTGAAGGAAAGTACTTATTCTCAAATTATGTTAGACTGACATTGTGGTTACTCAAAATGGAAGCTCTAAATAAGGGACATGGTTGCAGAGAATTAAAATTAAGTTTAACTGAAGACTTTGGTTAACAAACACTCTGAAAGAGCAAAATGTTTTACAAGAAAGATAACAATTCTTTTACCTGAGAGAAAGCTGATGGATGGTCATATGGAAGCTCTGTCCAAGTCAAAGAGAGAACTTACTCACGTACGAACCCATCTCTAACCTGAAAAACAGGACAGAAATACCACAGTGATTTGAAATGTGTGTTTCTAGAAATTAATGAAAGGACTGGAGTGTGTTTCTATGATTTTAATGTGATGTCTTTTGTATTTGACAGCGTGGAACAATACAGCTGCTAGAAAGGCCGGTGACTTTACAAAAGTAAATCTTTCACTGTGTTAATTTTTAACAAATACCTTTTGAGAGCAGCAAGAAATTATTAAAATTATACAATGACAGAAATTTGTATCTGGTTTAAATATTATAGTATGCAAATAAATGCATTAACTTAAATGCTTGCTATGAATGGAACTCTTCTGTTATTTCATTTAGTGATATTTCTACCTAATACTTGAATTTCAGATGGGAAGAAGCCACCTAACCTAGTCTCACACTAAAACATGTTTGTAAGTACTCAGAACTGTGTAATGTGTATCACTTCTAGGCCTCTATTTAAGAACATGCTTATAATTTAGGGATAATTACAGTCCCTTATGCAAGTTTATTTTTCATTATTGGATAAAACAAACCTTTCATATTTTTCCTGGCAAAACTAAGCTTGTCTCAAGCTGTTGCTGCTCACTGTCATGCAGCTTGAACCAAACGTATTCTCTGGGCTCAATCTGACATAGAGAAAACCCCTTACCTAATGCAAGTCTGTCACTGTCAGCAGCTCTGGTGCTCTAACTATAAACCAACAAGGTGTTAAAGCATTTGTAACTTTTTATTATACAAGGCTTACTTAATCAGATATTGGTTAAGGTTAAAAGAGATCAATTCTAAAAGTTCTTTTTTCTTCTACAGCAGAAAGCAAATCTTAGCACTTGTTTCATTTTTGTTTTAATATTCTGTGTTTTTAAGGAAGTAAAGACAAAAAAAAAGATTGTTGTTGCAACTAAATCTGTACAAGGCTGATTATATTTCAGTGATTGTAAGAGCTTTCAGTTGAAATCCTATACACCTGACGTGTGTTTACATAGCAGGTAGTATGACTCTCCCAAATATTGCAATATTAAAACGCAGTCAAAACTGATTCAGAAAAGCCAAAATTTTGTCAGTGTTTTTCAGCTTCACTCCAAGAGATATCTGCCTCTACAATTACCTTAGTGTAAAGCTATCAAGATACCTGTACTTATTCTTCCTTTGTCTCCTTACATTCATTGTAGCTCAACTGAACCAAATATTTCTCCTTCATCACTACGCTTTATTGGCAATGATGGATAAACAGCCCCATAATGGTGGGAGAAGAAATCGATTACCGACTTTTTGTCAAAACTTGGACTCTCATAAAAAATCCATGCAATATTCAAACCAAAACAATAAAATAAATGCTGCAATTCCTCTTTGAAAGAAAATGCATGTGAAGAAAAAGATGTGATATAAAAAGATTTCTTTTTTGTACACAATATCATTATTGGTTTATTCATTTACCAACTATAGAGAGCAATCTGTCTGCAATCTTTTTTCTTTTCTGTTCCCAAGATATTTCTTATGGCATTTTTATGCTCTTAATGTACATGGTGTATATATTTTGGTATAAAACTCAGGAATATGTTGCTGGGATCTGTTAGTCTATTTTACTTCTGTATATTTACATGAGAAATATTTTAGTTACTAAAACTTCATGTCAATGAGAAATTAATATTTCCCAGAATAATTTTATACAGTAGATCTTATATTATTATTACTGTCAGAAAAGTGACTGTAAAAACAGTTCTGTTTATGAGCAAACCAATTCCCATGTGTCTTCAAGTCAGTGGGAAGCTATGGTAATGGCTCTTTGGTTAAGGAATATATTTTGCAGACTTTACTCTAGTGACACCAGCATCTATTTTCCAGTTTTCTAAATGCTTTAGTTTGAAAGAATTTCAGTTTAGCATAAACCTGTATTTTAGTTTATTAGCAGCACTCTAGTCATCAATAAAAGACAATTCAGACTTTTGTGAACTTTATTCAAGGATAGTGAGACACATTTATTAACTGCTTCTAATAGAGCAGTCAACATGACATAGGGGAGATAGATAGGCAGCACAACGCACATGAGAAGAGTTTTTCCATTTGCAGACCTTGATTTGAGGCACAGAAAATGATGAAGAATTCAAAACAAATCAGACAAACCTCAGGTTTACACAAAGAGAAAAACAAGAGCCAATTCATCAAGTGCCAAAGGACTGCTAGTCATATGTGAGTGATAGTCAATTGTTGGCCTGGCTCCTACGTCTTTTTGTACCAGAGCAGGTAATGAATCCAGGTTCCCACTTGAGTAAATTTGTTAGCTACTTAAAATAGAGCATCTACTGCAGGTAAGGCTTATATTTTTTCAGCTAATTACTGTAGAGTTTGTCTTGTGTTTGTTACTGCTCAGTTTGGATTCCTTAGGAATGCCACAGATTTCTATCATTATTATTATTATTACTATTATTATTAATTATTATCTTCCTTTTTGCACATTGGTGTGTTTGTTTTATTAAATTCCATTAGATAACGGTTGGATATTGTAAGTAAAAATTTTAACTACAGTCTTTGTTTGGACATGTGGTGGCCTTCACGCATGTAACAGGAGCTGGGGCGTTTTGAAAATGATGGCAAAGCACAAGTGACATTCTCTAACATACAAATATAGAGATACAGCTATGAGGAGATACACGTGCAGCTCTTTTCCTTGTGGTACACTGAAAGCATCCCACTCTTTCTGAACTGACTGAAGAAGAGTTGGAGTCAGTAATATAGTCAGGTCAATGCCTCCTCTGGAGACCACAGTGTAACTGTCTCTGTATCTCGCTGTGCTTTTCATAGCTCTGCCTCTCCGGCTGTCTCTCATATTGGTACTCAAGGTGAAAAAATTTGCTCAGATCTGTCTGAATATCCTTCCTGTTTGTAGAACAGAGATGCAAACTAAACTCCAGACTAAACAGCCCCAGTTCCCACAGCCTTTCCGTGTATGAAAGATGTTCTATACCCTTGATCATCTTGGTGGCCCTGTGCTGGACTCTCTCCAGCACTTCCCTGTCCCTCTTGAGCTGAGGAGCCCAGAACGGGAGACAGTGGAGGCTACGAACTAGTGGTGTACCTCAGGGATAAATCCTGTCCAGCGCCCAGTCCCGTTCACAATCCACAAAAAGGAAGTGTTGACTTTTTCTTTTTTGTTGTGCCGTGTGAGTCAAACGTAACTTACTGACTGCTGTTCATGTCTGAGAGTGGCAAGTGCAGGGGTAAAGAGCTTATCTGTTTCTCCGGGTCTCCTTGATAATATTTCTTCTTAGAGCTGCTAATGCTGGGGTTGTTCCAAGTGTAAGACCACATTTTCAGCTGCTCTGTGTGTGACAGCTCCTAGTCTAGCTGCCGAGAGCCAGGTGTGTTTTACACCCCACACTGGGGTGGGGTGTGTTTTACAGACCCCTCTCGTCACAGGACTCACTCACTCTGTCCCAGGACGTCTGATCTGGACCGAGGGTTTCAGAAAATGCTGGGGGCCTTTCTGGTTAGACGCACATCTAGCCTAGGAGCCTAGGAGGGGGCTTAGGCCTGCAGCCTCCAGGGAGGCATGAGGTGAAGCCTCTTACCGCACGTCCCTAGAGATGCCTGCCACAGCCAAAGTGACCTGACGGGGCTCTGGGAAGAGATGGCTGAGGCCTTGGGGACTGGTGTAAAACACCGATGCCAAGGAGAAGACAAGACGGGGGATGGAGGGGGCAGGGGCACTGTGGTAAGCCCAGAGGCACGTACGGAGGATTCGGGTCTGCTGGAATGACCACCATGGGCAAGGATGGCCCGCTGTGACATCCCAAAGTGATGGACAGTAATGTCCCCAAGCCACGGGTCCTGTTTCCCAGCCCCAGAGAGATGGGTTCTGTTGTGGAAGTGACGTCACAGAGCAATGGAGTATAACCAGAACACAGTGAGTGCTCGTATCCAGGCACCAAGCCAACCCGCTTGTGTCCACACTCCAGCTGAGCAGACCGTGAGGCTGGAGTGCTGAGCGGACGCCCAGTGCTGGTCTTGCGTTGGAAAGCCTTTCCTGGATCCAGAGGGGTTTTTGGGCAACCGTGCCAGGCCTGTACAGCCGAGGCTCCCAGCAGGAGTGGCAGCGGCAGAGGTGAGCTGGGAGCAGACACCTCAGCCTGGGGAGCTGAGAGGATTTGCTTCTTGAGGGATCTGGGAAGTTCTGCCACCCCTGCCCAGGCCAGGCAATGCCCATGGCCTCTCTTCCCATTCTAGGGGGACAGCATCTCGCGTGGCACCAGGGAGAGGGAGCAGTTGGTCATCCTCAGCTCCCCACAGCCCAGCGCAGCGGGTGGAGAGCATGGCAGCAGAGCATGGCAGCCACTGCCCAATCTGCCTGGACAGCTGGGAGGAGGCTGTTCGTGTCATACCGTGCCTCCACCAGTTCTGCTGCGGGTGCATCCTGGAGTGGGTCAGCAGCAAGCCCGAGTGCCCTCTCTGCAAGAGGAGAGTGCAGTCCATCGTGCACTCGGTGCGGGCTGATGATGACTTCAAAGAGGTGGTCATCACAGCCCCTGGGCTGCCATCAGCCTCGGCTGGCACCCGGCAGGCAGGAAGAGCGCCTGGGCAGCCAGCCCCCCACAGCCCAACCTCCCCACCGGCAGGGCAGGCCGTGCCCTGGGGCCCTGTGGGCGGCCTGCAGCCCGCGACCTGGGCCTCCCTCTTTGATGACCATCCAGAGCTCCTGCAGCGCTTCCTGCCCTGGCTGCAGCAGCAGCTGAGGCTGATCTTTGCAGAGTGGCCTTCCATGGCAGCCAAGACGGAGGACCTCATCCTATGTATCCTGGGCCTCTCTGGGCTGGATGAAGGGGCCTTGCTTTGGCTGCTGGAGCCAGTCCTGCAGGATGGCACGGAGGCGTTTGTACGCCAGCTGATCAACGTCGCCGTGCAGCGCTGCAGAGGGGAGGCCCACCGGCTGCTGGGCCTGGAGGCCGGGCCTGCTGCCTCGCCAAGCAGCTCTCCTGCCCCTGGCCCAGCCCCTGCCAGCAGCACTGGTGCAGAGGCTGCAGAGCAGCGCCCCAGCACCTCCACCGCTGCTCTGCAGGGGGGGCCCGGCAGCCCCCCTGACACCGCTGCTGCCAGCCGTGGGGAGCAGGAAGAGCCAGGCGAGGAGCTGGATGCAGCTGTGGCAGGCCCCTCCACTCCAGCTGGGGCAGGGACTGCTCCACTGCACAAACCTCGGCGGCGCCTGAAGAGAAAGGCCAACAGCTCCCAGGACGCTTCACGACCACCCAAGCGGCCACACCGCCGGCCAGACTAACACCAGGCCACGGGAGCTGCCAAGACCGGGGCCACACCAGCAGCTGAGGCACGTGCCAGTCCACCAAAACCAAGTGCTGCCCAGCTCCGGGCCTGAACTGCACCTGAAGGGCTGCCCAGAGGCAAGCATGCAAATGCTTATCCTGTATTTCTTGTTAAGTCAACTTAGTTTTGTCCAGGGTAACGGTAACGTAGTTGAGTATTTTAGTCCTGTAGATCATAGCACTGTTTGGGGTTTTAAATGCATCAATGATTAGATGAAGAATGTCATAGGCACTAGTATAATGTAGAATTGGCTGTCAGAAACATAAGCAAGATACTGCAGATGGAGATTTTGGTTCAATGTTTACGAATTAGACTCTGTAGGACTTAATGGCAATGTTTTGGGTGATGCTCAGGCATGAATTTTTATGTAAAATAAATGTTCACTCTCAAAATACAGTCGTAGTAATTGGTGGTCATTATTTGCCACAACTGGCAACAGAAACACCCCGGATTTAATGATCTGCAGACCTCATCCCTGCTGGCACACGACCTCTTCCTTTACTGAGCCACTGCCATATTCCTGAATTTTTTCACCCAGGAAAGTGTATGCCCAGCCAAGCCAAGAACAGGCCATTTCCCCCGAATGCTGTGGGAGACAGTGTGAAAGGCCTCACTGAAGTCAAGGTAGACAACATCCACAGTCTTTCCTTCATCCAGTAAGTGTTTCAGCTTGTCATAGAAGGAGATCAGGTGTGTGAAACAGCACCTGCCCTTCCTGAACCCACGCTGACCGGGCCTGATCACCTGGTTGTCCTACAGGTACTGCACAGTAGAACTTAGGATGATCTGCTCCATCAGGGCACTGAAGTCAAACTGACAGGCCTTTAATTTCCTGCGTGATCCCTCCGTCCCTTCTTCTATATAGGTGTTACACTGGCTGACTTCCAATCAGATGGGACCTCCCCAGCCAGCCAGGATTGCTGAGAAATGATGGGCAGTGGCTTGGGGAGCACCCTGGCAGTTCCCTCGGCACTCTTGGATGTACCCCATCCGGCCCCACAGATTTGTGCACATCATTGTGGAGCAGCAGGTCACTGACCATCTCCCCTTGAATGGTAGGGGGGACATTTTGCTCCTTGCCCCTGTCTCTTGGCTTGGGGAGCTCACTTTCCCCAGGGGAAATGCTGCTGTTACTAAAGACTGAGGCAAAGAAGGCATTAAGCACCTCAGCCTCACCCTTGCCTTCTATTACCAAATCGCCTTCTGGATCTAAAAGGGGATGGAGGCTCTCCCTGGTCTTTCTTTTCTTGTTAATGTATTTACAGAAACTTTACTTCTAAAGACAGTTTGACTTCTAGCTGGACTTTTGACCTTCTACTTAACTCCCTACGTAACCTGACGACGTTCCTGTACTTATGGTGAGTGGCCTTCTCTGTCTTTCAGAGGCCATAAACTCACTTTTTTCCCCCGATCTTAAGCCAAATATCCCTGTTAGGAATTGGACTAGGAATGGGTTCCGAGTACAATCTGGGTTTGAGGAAGGCCAAAGGAATTGCAACTGTAGATTACCCCCAAATGTCCTTTGAGTGAGTGTTGTGGTTTGGCCCAGCTAGCACAGCAGCACCACGACAGTCTCTTGCTTGGTGCCCCCATTCACCCCCACCTTCGTTAGGATGGTGGAGGATAAGCAAGGTTGCTGTGGATTGAGACAAGGGCAGGGAGGGCTTGCTGCCAGTTACGGTTCCGGGCAAAACAGACTCCAGTACTCGACTTAGAGAGGAAAGCAGGAGAGTTTATTCTACAAGAAACAGAGCGGAATAAAAGCAGAAAGGGAGTAGGATGACGAGAAAATTACAACCAGCATTTTAAGATCTCCCTCCCCCCGTCCCTCCTTTCTTCCCGGGCCCAGCTCACTGCTCCCGATATCTCTACCTCCTCCCCCCTCAGCAGCTCAGTGGGGCAGGGAATGGGGAATGTGGTCAGTCTGTCACAGATGGGCTCTGCCCCTTCTGTCTGCTCAGATGAGGACGACTGCTGGCATTCTTCCCCTGCTCCAACACAGGGTTCCTCCCCCGGGACTCAGTCCTTATCGAACTTCTCTGGTGTGGGTTGTTCCCAGCAGCTGCGGCTTCTGCCGACAGAAGGTCCCTCACACGGGACGCAGTCCTTGGTGGACATCTCTGGTGTGGATTCTTTGCCACAGTTGCAGTTTCTGCAGTTACAGGGTCCCTCTCTCGGGACAAGGCCTCTTCTGGGTGTAAGTTTAATGAGCTGCTTTGTCGTGGATTCCTTCCCACTGTTACAGCTGTGGATATTGGGTCCCTTCCTCGGGACGCGGCCTGCTCCGGTCATAGTGATGAAGGGTCAGTGAGGCAAAAAACTTCCTGTGGCTTGCTGCGACCTCTGCATTTCCTCTCGAGAAAGGAAGGGATCGGTTACTCATGGCTCCTGAATATAGCGTCTCTTCCAGTTACTTCTGCAGTGCTCTTCTAACTCATGAAACAATAAGGCTCACCTATAGCTCCTTTGATTGGCTGACACCTTATTTCCAACATGACACTAATTTTCAGATCATGACATGGGATTGAGACAGCTCTGGACTGGCTACTGCAAGCTCACAGTTTGTGTTCTTCCTCCCACCTGAAGTGTGATACGAACACATACACATGCACCCCTGAAACACGTATACCATTAAGCTTTATGAGAACTATCCCCATGTAACTGCTGATACCAAGACACTCCGTTAGGTTTACAACCTTTAGCTAGCTTCCAAAAGCTCAGCCAAACGCCTGGTCATCTCTCTGGCTTTCTTTGTATTATGGAGATGTCCTAAAGTCCATTGTCTGTCTGTCTGTCCTCTCTTGTTTCTCTCTTACCCTTTTCCTCTCCGTGTTCATTTCCTTCCCAATATTCAATCTTCAGGACAAGACAGAAGAACAAAAGAGAACAACCCTATCTCGGGCTGCACAATTAGAAGGCCTAGAGCTGTAAATACAGTTCACATTAGCTAGACATTTGCTTGTGTACCTGGTGTCTGTTCTGTTTAGAAGGCTTGTTTACTGGGGCGTGAACATTTAGTAGAACAGTATTTTTTGATACAACTACAATAAAAGGAGGAAAATATTGACAAACCCCATATTTAAAAATGTTTCAACCCTTTTGAGATAGCTCATGGAACCTAAAACTCCTTTGAAAACTAATTGAAATCGTAGAAGAATGGCTGATGACGACAACGTTCCGTGTAAAGTGTTGTACCTGATAATGAAGAGCCATATCTGCTTTCAGTTTTCTTCTCAGTACATTAGCTTCTTTAAGACTGCATGTAAACCAAGAAAGACTTTTTTTCCTCAGCATGCCTCATGATGACGTGTGCAGCGGTCTTCTAGAACATGCCTTTTCATCACTCAGCACTTCACTTTGGAAACATCATCAGCGTGCTTGATAATTCCAGAATTGACCATGCTGGCCACTTTCTACTCATTGACTACACTGGTGCTGAAATGGCAACTCAACCTACTTTCTTTTTAATGAAGGGATCTATTTGTTCACTAAAAAGCCTGTCTTTCTTTTGAGGAAATAACGCAAGTGTGGCTGAATGCCAGAAAGGAGACGACCGAGTGAGGGGCTGCAGAAAGTTCCTCGAGGTGCAGAAAGGCTGAAGAGAAATCCCTTTGAACTCCACCGGGGAGAGAAGCTGAAAGTCCGTTTGGCACGCAGACCACGGTCCTGAAGCAAGGCGCTAGAAAAAGAGGAAAACAACACGGTGTGGATCTTCAGTCTGTAGAAAGTGTGTGGCCAAGATGCATCTACAGGTGGGAGTGTTTTGTTTGTTTATAATTTCTGCAATTTCTTGCTGAAGTAATAACAGGTTTTATTTCTGAAAGAGCCAACAGAAAGATCGGTTTGGAAGACATAACCTTTCAGCCAAGACTGAGTAAAGCACCACCAATCACAGAACCATAGAATCATAGAATGGTGGGGGTTGGAAGGGACCTTTGGAGATCATCTAGTCCAATCCCCTGCAGAAGCAGGTTCACCTAGATCAGGTCGCATAGGAACATGTCCGGGCGGGTCCTGAAGACCTCCAAGGAAGGAGACTCCACAACCCCTCTGGGCAGCCTGTGCCAGGACTCCATCACCCTCATGGTGAAACAGTTTTTCTCTTGTATTTAAGTGGAACTTTTTGTGTTCCAGCTTCATCCCATTACCCCTTGTCCTGTTGCTAGCTACGATAAAAAAAAGGGATGTCCCAACCTCCTGACACCCACCCTTTAGATATTTGTAAATGTTAATAAGATCTCCCCACAGTCTCCTCTTCTCCAGACTAAACAGCCCCAGTTCCCACAGCCTTTCCGTGTATGAAAGATGTTCTATACCCTTGATCATCTTGGTGGCCCTGTGCTGGACTCTCTCCAGCACTTCCCTGTCCCTCTTGAGCTGAGGAGCCCAGAACGGGAGACAGTGGAGGCTACGAACTAGTGGTGTACCTCAGGGATAAATCCTGTCCAGCGCCCAGTCCCGTTCACAATCCACAAAAAGGAAGTGTTGACTTTTTCTTTTTTGTTGTGCCGTGTGAGTCAAACGTAACTTGCTGACTGCTGTTCATGTCTGAGAGCGGCAAGTGCAGGGGTAAAGAGCTTATCTGTTTCTCCGGGTCTCCTTGATAATATTTCTTCTTAGAGCTGCTAATGCTGGGGTTGTTCCAAGTGTAAGACCACATTTTCAGCTGCTCTGTGTGTGACAGCTCCTAGTCTAGCTGCCGAGAGCCAGGTGTGTTTTACACCCCACACTGGGGTGGGGTGTGTTTTACAGACCCCTCTCGTCACAGGACTCACTCACTCTGTCCCAGGACGTCTGATCTGGACCGAGGGTTTCAGAAAATGCTGGGGGCCTTTCTGGTTAGACGCACATCTAGCCTAGGAGCCTAGGAGGGGGCTTAGGCCTGCAGCCTCCAGGGAGGCATGAGGTGAAGCCTCTTACCGCACGTCCCTAGAGATGCCTGCCACAGCCAAAGTGACCTGACGGGGCTCTGGGAAGAGATGGCTGAGGCCTTGGGGACTGGTGTAAAACACCGATGCCAAGGAGAAGACAAGACGGGGGATGGAGGGGGCAGGGGCACTGTGGTAAGCCCAGAGGCACGTACGGAGGATTCGGGTCTGCTGGAATGACCACCATGGGCAAGGATGGCCCGCTGTGACATCCCAAAGTGATGGACAGTAATGTCCCCAAGCCACGGGTCCTGTTTCCCAGCCCCAGAGAGATGGGTTCTGTTGTGGAAGTGACGTCACAGAGCAATGGAGTATAACCAGAACACAGTGAGTGCTCGTATCCAGGCACCAAGCCAACCCGCTTGTGTCCACACTCCAGCTGAGCAGACCGTGAGGCTGGAGTGCTGAGCGGACGCCCAGTGCTGGTCTTGCGTTGGAAAGCCTTTCCTGGATCCAGAGGGGTTTTTGGGCAACCGTGCCAGGCCTGTACAGCCGAGGCTCCCAGCAGGAGTGGCAGCGGCAGAGGTGAGCTGGGAGCAGACACCTCAGCCTGGGGAGCTGAGAGGATTTGCTTCTTGAGGGATCTGGGAAGTTCTGCCACCCCTGCCCAGGCCAGGCAATGCCCATGGCCTCTCTTCCCATTCTAGGGGGACAGCATCTCGCGTGGCACCAGGGAGAGGGAGCAGTTGGTCATCCTCAGCTCCCCACAGCCCAGCGCAGCGGGTGGAGAGCATGGCAGCAGAGCATGGCAGCCACTGCCCAATCTGCCTGGACAGCTGGGAGGAGGCTGTTCGTGTCATACCGTGCCTCCACCAGTTCTGCTGCGGGTGCATCCTGGAGTGGGTCAGCAGCAAGCCCGAGTGCCCTCTCTGCAAGAGGAGAGTGCAGTCCATCGTGCACTCGGTGCGGGCTGATGATGACTTCAAAGAGGTGGTCATCACAGCCCCTGGGCTGCCATCAGCCTCGGCTGGCACCCGGCAGGCAGGAAGAGCGCCTGGGCAGCCAGCCCCCCACAGCCCAACCTCCCCACCGGCAGGGCAGGCCGTGCCCTGGGGCCCTGTGGGCGGCCTGCAGCCCGCGACCTGGGCCTCCCTCTTTGATGACCATCCAGAGCTCCTGCAGCGCTTCCTGCCCTGGCTGCAGCAGCAGCTGAGGCTGATCTTTGCAGAGTGGCCTTCCATGGCAGCCAAGACGGAGGACCTCATCCTATGTATCCTGGGCCTCTCTGGGCTGGATGAAGGGGCCTTGCTTTGGCTGCTGGAGCCAGTCCTGCAGGATGGCACGGAGGCGTTTGTACGCCAGCTGATCAACGTCGCCGTGCAGCGCTGCAGAGGGGAGGCCCACCGGCTGCTGGGCCTGGAGGCCGGGCCTGCTGCCTCGCCAAGCAGCTCTCCTGCCCCTGGCCCAGCCCCTGCCAGCAGCACTGGTGCAGAGGCTGCAGAGCAGCGCCCCAGCACCTCCACCGCTGCTCTGCAGGGGGGGCCCGGCAGCCCCCCTGACACCGCTGCTGCCAGCCGTGGGGAGCAGGAAGAGCCAGGCGAGGAGCTGGATGCAGCTGTGGCAGGCCCCTCCACTCCAGCTGGGGCAGGGACTGCTCCACTGCACAAACCTCGGCGGCGCCTGAAGAGAAAGGCCAACAGCTCCCAGGACGCTTCACGACCACCCAAGCGGCCACACCGCCGGCCAGACTAACACCAGGCCACGGGAGCTGCCAAGACCGGGGCCACACCAGCAGCTGAGGCACGTGCCAGTCCACCAAAACCAAGTGCTGCCCAGCTCCGGGCCTGAACTGCACCTGAAGGGCTGCCCAGAGGCAAGCATGCAAATGCTTATCCTGTATTTCTTGTTAAGTCAACTTAGTTTTGTCCAGGGTAACGGTAACGTAGTTGAGTATTTTAGTCCTGTAGATCATAGCACTGTTTGGGGTTTTAAATGCATCAATGATTAGATGAAGAATGTCATAGGCACTAGTATAATGTAGAATTGGCTGTCAGAAACATAAGCAAGATACTGCAGATGGAGATTTTGGTTCAATGTTTACGAATTAGACTCTGTAGGACTTAATGGCAATGTTTTGGGTGATGCTCAGGCATGAATTTTTATGTAAAATAAATGTTCACTCTCAAAATACAGTCGTAGTAATTGGTGGTCATTATTTGCCACAACTGGCAACAGAAACACCCCGGATTTAATGATCTGCAGACCTCATCCCTGCTGGCACACGACCTCTTCCTTTACTGAGCCACTGCCATATTCCTGAATTTTTTCACCCAGGAAAGTGTATGCCCAGCCAAGCCAAGAACAGGCCATTTCCCCCGAATGCTGTGGGAGACAGTGTGAAAGGCCTCACTGAAGTCAAGGTAGACAACATCCACAGTCTTTCCTTCATCCAGTAAGTGTTTCAGCTTGTCATAGAAGGAGATCAGGTGTGTGAAACAGCACCTGCCCTTCCTGAACCCACGCTGACCGGGCCTGATCACCTGGTTGTCCTACAGGTACTGCACAGTAGAACTTAGGATGATCTGCTCCATCAGGGCACTGAAGTCAAACTGACAGGCCTTTAATTTCCTGCGTGATCCCTCCGTCCCTTCTTCTATATAGGTGTTACACTGGCTGACTTCCAATCAGATGGGACCTCCCCAGCCAGCCAGGATTGCTGAGAAATGATGGGCAGTGGCTTGGGGAGCACCCTGGCAGTTCCCTCGGCACTCTTGGATGTACCCCATCCGGCCCCACAGATTTGTGCACATCATTGTGGAGCAGCAGGTCACTGACCATCTCCCCTTGAATGGTAGGGGGGACATTTTGCTCCTTGCCCCTGTCTCTTGGCTTGGGGAGCTCACTTTCCCCAGGGGAAATGCTGCTGTTACTAAAGACTGAGGCAAAGAAGGCATTAAGCACCTCAGCCTCACCCTTGCCTTCTATTACCAAATCGCCTTCTGGATCTAAAAGGGGATGGAGGCTCTCCCTGGTCTTTCTTTTCTTGTTAATGTATTTACAGAAACTTTACTTCTAAAGACAGTTTGACTTCTAGCTGGACTTTTGACCTTCTACTTAACTCCCTACGTAACCTGACGACGTTCCTGTACTTATGGTGAGTGGCCTTCTCTGTCTTTCAGAGGCCATAAACTCACTTTTTTCCCCCGATCTTAAGCCAAATATCCCTGTTAGGAATTGGACTAGGAATGGGTTCCGAGTACAATCTGGGTTTGAGGAAGGCCAAAGGAATTGCAACTGTAGATTACCCCCAAATGTCCTTTGAGTGAGTGTTGTGGTTTGGCCCAGCTAGCACAGCAGCACCACGACAGTCTCTTGCTTGGTGCCCCCATTCACCCCCACCTTCGTTAGGATGGTGGAGGATAAGCAAGGTTGCTGTGGATTGAGACAAGGGCAGGGAGGGCTTGCTGCCAGTTACGGTTCCGGGCAAAACAGACTCCAGTACTCGACTTAGAGAGGAAAGCAGGAGAGTTTATTCTACAAGAAACAGAGCGGAATAAAAGCAGAAAGGGAGTAGGATGACGAGAAAATTACAACCAGCATTTTAAGATCTCCCTCCCCCCGTCCCTCCTTTCTTCCCGGGCCCAGCTCACTGCTCCCGATATCTCTACCTCCTCCCCCCTCAGCAGCTCAGTGGGGCAGGGAATGGGGAATGTGGTCAGTCTGTCACAGATGGGCTCTGCCCCTTCTGTCTGCTCAGATGAGGACGACTGCTGGCATTCTTCCCCTGCTCCAACACAGGGTTCCTCCCCCGGGACTCAGTCCTTATCGAACTTCTCTGGTGTGGGTTGTTCCCAGCAGCTGCGGCTTCTGCCGACAGAAGGTCCCTCACACGGGACGCAGTCCTTGGTGGACATCTCTGGTGTGGATTCTTTGCCACAGTTGCAGTTTCTGCAGTTACAGGGTCCCTCTCTCGGGACAAGGCCTCTTCTGGGTGTAAGTTTAATGAGCTGCTTTGTCGTGGATTCCTTCCCACTGTTACAGCTGTGGATATTGGGTCCCTTCCTCGGGACGCGGCCTGCTCCGGTCATAGTGATGAAGGGTCAGTGAGGCAAAAAACTTCCTGTGGCTTGCTGCGACCTCTGCATTTCCTCTCGAGAAAGGAAGGGATCGGTTACTCATGGCTCCTGAATATAGCGTCTCTTCCAGTTACTTCTGCAGTGCTCTTCTAACTCATGAAACAATAAGGCTCACCTATAGCTCCTTTGATTGGCTGACACCTTATTTCCAACATGACACTAATTTTCAGATCATGACATGGGATTGAGACAGCTCTGGACTGGCTACTGCAAGCTCACAGTTTGTGTTCTTCCTCCCACCTGAAGTGTGATACGAACACATACACATGCACCCCTGAAACACGTATACCATTAAGCTTTATGAGAACTATCCCCATGTAACTGCTGATACCAAGACACTCCGTTAGGTTTACAACCTTTAGCTAGCTTCCAAAAGCTCAGCCAAACGCCTGGTCATCTCTCTGGCTTTCTTTGTATTATGGAGATGTCCTAAAGTCCATTGTCTGTCTGTCTGTCCTCTCTTGTTTCTCTCTTACCCTTTTCCTCTCCGTGTTCATTTCCTTCCCAATATTCAATCTTCAGGACAAGACAGAAGAACAAAAGAGAACAACCCTATCTCGGGCTGCACAATTAGAAGGCCTAGAGCTGTAAATACAGTTCACATTAGCTAGACATTTGCTTGTGTACCTGGTGTCTGTTCTGTTTAGAAGGCTTGTTTACTGGGGCGTGAACATTTAGTAGAACAGTATTTTTTGATACAACTACAATAAAAGGAGGAAAATATTGACAAACCCCATATTTAAAAATGTTTCAACCCTTTTGAGATAGCTCATGGAACCTAAAACTCCTTTGAAAACTAATTGAAATCGTAGAAGAATGGCTGATGACGACAACGTTCCGTGTAAAGTGTTGTACCTGATAATGAAGAGCCATATCTGCTTTCAGTTTTCTTCTCAGTACATTAGCTTCTTTAAGACTGCATGTAAACCAAGAAAGACTTTTTTTCCTCAGCATGCCTCATGATGACGTGTGCAGCGGTCTTCTAGAACATGCCTTTTCATCACTCAGCACTTCACTTTGGAAACATCATCAGCGTGCTTGATAATTCCAGAATTGACCATGCTGGCCACTTTCTACTCATTGACTACACTGGTGCTGAAATGGCAACTCAACCTACTTTCTTTTTAATGAAGGGATCTATTTGTTCACTAAAAAGCCTGTCTTTCTTTTGAGGAAATAACGCAAGTGTGGCTGAATGCCAGAAAGGAGACGACCGAGTGAGGGGCTGCAGAAAGTTCCTCGAGGTGCAGAAAGGCTGAAGAGAAATCCCTTTGAACTCCACCGGGGAGAGAAGCTGAAAGTCCGTTTGGCACGCAGACCACGGTCCTGAAGCAAGGCGCTAGAAAAAGAGGAAAACAACACGGTGTGGATCTTCAGTCTGTAGAAAGTGTGTGGCCAAGATGCATCTACAGGTGGGAGTGTTTTGTTTGTTTATAATTTCTGCAATTTCTTGCTGAAGTAATAACAGGTTTTATTTCTGAAAGAGCCAACAGAAAGATCGGTTTGGAAGACATAACCTTTCAGCCAAGACTGAGTAAAGCACCACCAATCACAGAACCATAGAATCATAGAATGGTGGGGGTTGGAAGGGACCTTTGGAGATCATCTAGTCCAATCCCCTGCAGAAGCAGGTTCACCTAGATCAGGTCGCATAGGAACATGTCCGGGCGGGTCCTGAAGACCTCCAAGGAAGGAGACTCCACAACCCCTCTGGGCAGCCTGTGCCAGGACTCCATCACCCTCATGGTGAAACAGTTTTTCTCTTGTATTTAAGTGGAACTTTTTGTGTTCCAGCTTCATCCCATTACCCCTTGTCCTGTTGCTAGCTACGATAAAAAAAAGGGATGTCCCAACCTCCTGACACCCACCCTTTAGATATTTGTAAATGTTAATAAGATCTCCCCACAGTCTCCTCTTCTCCAGACTAAACAGCCCCAGTTCCCACAGCCTTTCCGTGTATGAAAGATGTTCTATACCCTTGATCATCTTGGTGGCCCTGTGCTGGACTCTCTCCAGCACTTCCCTGTCCCTCTTGAGCTGAGGAGCCCAGAACGGGAGACAGTGGAGGCTACGAACTAGTGGTGTACCTCAGGGATAAATCCTGTCCAGCGCCCAGTCCCGTTCACAATCCACAAAAAGGAAGTGTTGACTTTTTCTTTTTTGTTGTGCCGTGTGAGTCAAACGTAACTTGCTGACTGCTGTTCATGTCTGAGAGCGGCAAGTGCAGGGGTAAAGAGCTTATCTGTTTCTCCGGGTCTCCTTGATAATATTTCTTCTTAGAGCTGCTAATGCTGGGGTTGTTCCAAGTGTTTCAGAAAATGCTGGGGGCCTTTCTGGTTAGACGCACATCTAGCCTAGGAGCCTAGGAGGGGGCTTAGGCCTGCAGCCTCCAGGGAGGCATGAGGTGAAGCCTCTTACCGCACGTCCCTAGAGATGCCTGCCACAGCCAAAGTGACCTGACGGGGCTCTGGGAAGAGATGGCTGAGGCCTTGGGGACTGGTGTAAAACACCGATGCCAAGGAGAAGACAAGACGGGGGATGGAGGGGGCAGGGGCACTGTGGTAAGCCCAGAGGCACGTACGGAGGATTCGGGTCTGCTGGAATGACCACCATGGGCAAGGATGGCCCGCTGTGACATCCCAAAGTGATGGACAGTAATGTCCCCAAGCCACGGGTCCTGTTTCCCAGCCCCAGAGAGATGGGTTCTGTTGTGGAAGTGACGTCACAGAGCAATGGAGTATAACCAGAACACAGTGAGTGCTCGTATCCAGGCACCAAGCCAACCCGCTTGTGTCCACACTCCAGCTGAGCAGACCGTGAGGCTGGAGTGCTGAGCGGACGCCCAGTGCTGGTCTTGCGTTGGAAAGCCTTTCCTGGATCCAGAGGGGTTTTTGGGCAACCGTGCCAGGCCTGTACAGCCGAGGCTCCCAGCAGGAGTGGCAGCGGCAGAGGTGAGCTGGGAGCAGACACCTCAGCCTGGGGAGCTGAGAGGATTTGCTTCTTGAGGGATCTGGGAAGTTCTGCCACCCCTGCCCAGGCCAGGCAATGCCCATGGCCTCTCTTCCCATTCTAGGGGGACAGCATCTCGCGTGGCACCAGGGAGAGGGAGCAGTTGGTCATCCTCAGCTCCCCACAGCCCAGCGCAGCGGGTGGAGAGCATGGCAGCAGAGCATGGCAGCCACTGCCCAATCTGCCTGGACAGCTGGGAGGAGCCTGCTCATGTCATACCGTGCCTCCACCAGTTCTGCTGCGGGTGCATCCTGGAGTGGGTCAGCAGCAAGCCCGAGTGCCCTCTCTGCAAGAGGAGAGTGCAGTCCATCGTGCACTCGGTGCGGGCTGATGATGACTTCAAAGAGGTGGTCATCACAGCCCCTGGGCTGCCATCAGCCTCGGCTGGCACCCGGCAGGCAGGAAGAGCGCCTGGGCAGCCAGCCCCCCACAGCCCAACCTCCCCACCGGCAGGGCAGGCCGTGCCCTGGGGCCCTGTGGGCGGCCTGCAGCCCGCGACCTGGGCCTCCCTCTTTGATGACCATCCAGAGCTCCTGCAGCGCTTCCTGCCCTGGCTGCAGCAGCAGCTGAGGCTGATCTTTGCAGAGTGGCCTTCCATGGCAGCCAAGACGGAGGACCTCATCCTATGTATCCTGGGCCTCTCTGGGCTGGATGAAGGGGCCTTGCTTTGGCTGCTGGAGCCAGTCCTGCAGGATGGCACGGAGGCGTTTGTACGCCAGCTGATCAACGTCGCCGTGCAGCGCTGCAGAGGGGAGGCCCACCGGCTGCTGGGCCTGGAGGCCGGGCCTGCTGCCTCGCCAAGCAGCTCTCCTGCCCCTGGCCCAGCCCCTGCCAGCAGCACTGGTGCAGAGGCTGCAGAGCAGCGCCCCAGCACCTCCACCGCTGCTCTGCAGGGGGGGCCCGGCAGCCCCCCTGACACCGCTGCTGCCAGCCGTGGGGAGCAGGAAGAGCCAGGCGAGGAGCTGGATGCAGCTGTGGCAGGCCCCTCCACTCCAGCTGGGGCAGGGACTGCTCCACTGCACAAACCTCGGCGGCGCCTGAAGAGAAAGGCCAACAGCTCCCAGGACGCTTCACGACCACCCAAGCGGCCACACCGCCGGCCAGACTAACACCAGGCCACGGGAGCTGCCAAGACCGGGGCCACACCAGCAGCTGAGGCACGTGCCAGTCCACCAAAACCAAGTGCTGCCCAGCTCCGGGCCTGAACTGCACCTGAAGGGCTGCCCAGAGGCAAGCATGCAAATGCTTATCCTGTATTTCTTGTTAAGTCAACTTAGTTTTGTCCAGGGTAACGGTAACGTAGTTGAGTATTTTAGTCCTGTAGATCATAGCACTGTTTGGGGTTTTAAATGCATCAATGATTAGATGAAGAATGTCATAGGCACTAGTATAATGTAGAATTGGCTGTCAGAAACATAAGCAAGATACTGCAGATGGAGATTTTGGTTCAATGTTTACGAATTAGACTCTGTAGGACTTAATGGCAATGTTTTGGGTGATGCTCAGGCATGAATTTTTATGTAAAATAAATGTTCACTCTCAAAATACAGTCGTAGTAATTGGTGGTCATTATTTGCCACAACTGGCAACAGAAACAGCCCGGATTTAATGATCTGCAGGACTCATCCCTAATACGCCGGGGTTTTCCAGAGTCAAAGATGTATCCTCATTGAGGTAGAGTCAGTACTCTTTTATTAGTAATACACACTGATATTTATATAATACTAAAGAATTCAGGTGATAGTAACATAACATGTATTATCTGCAAAATTAGTTTCTTTACGCAAGAAAGAACACAGCTAAATACACATAACCCAACAATTTTTAAGATTAATATAAGCAATCCAGTTTTCAACAAACTTCGTATGCATCCTTCAAGGCCCATCCAGGACATTATACCCTCTAGAGTTAAAAATCCCACATCTTGCTTGATATTAGAAGTGTGGTCCATAAGTTACTGTATTTGTTTGTGTATTGCTTTTCAATGATTAGTTAGATCCATACAACACATGCCTTCAAAGTCTTCACAACAATGATCATTAGCTAAAAGCAAAAAATCTATAGCAGCTCTATTTTGTAAAGTTGCATGTCTAATACTACTTACATCACTCAATCAAGCCTTCTAATGTTATTGAGGTTTGGTTACTTTGTTTGCTAAGCCAGCATCCTAATTTGCGTAGCTGAGTTAATAAAGCAGATATTCTTACACTTGGAGCAAATATACTAGTTGCTATTATTGCTGCGGGAGACCAAAGGTAACATAGTCATCACATTCACTGGTAAATGCATGCACAAATCATTTTGGACGACGATGTTTCCAAATCATTTTGTGATTAGGCATCAAGATCATCAGTTGTCCCAAACTGCACGGTCCCCTTTGTGATCTCAAGGGTATTCCAGGCCATGCCTGGTCCCCACAGATCAGAAAAATTCCCTTTGTTAACTGCATGGGCACAATACTATAGACCTTGATCTTTTTGGTGAAGTATAATTGCACCAAGATGTCGTGTTCTTATACACTCCCAGGATGGGATCCACATTCTATCTAAAATTTTTTGGTATTGCTGGTAAAATTACACATAACAGAAAAATCCATCTTTATAGATCCCAATAATTCTAACTCCCGTGGCTCTGTTGTCATTATTGGCAACCATGAAATGATCGAATCCCAGCTGTCAACTTTGCCATTACCCTTAACTAAGGGATTTGTTTTTAATGCATTCGGTATAGGCCATTGTGCCACATCTGATGGAACTCCCACCAAACAGGTAGAAAAAGGATTATCTGGAGTGGCCATTGATAAACATATTGTAGCCTGATTGATTGCTTTGGCTGAAGTATCAACAGTATGACAAAAATCAGTTTTTTACTTTTTTTTTTACTCCTGATAAAGAAAAAAATATCCTTCACCAATGAGTCTAAAACACAAACCACCTTTTATAAACCTTTTTCACCCCCCTTTTTTTTTGTGTCACTGACTGCTCAATGCCAAAATGTTCTGTTCTTCCAAGTTCCATTCCTGACACCTAAAACACCTTAGAAAGTTTACACTCTATGAAAACCAGTATTCATCATCACATTTACAGCAAAATGCATGACACCACGACCAACAGTTTTTACACTCGTTGAGGCAACGGACTGAGGATAGAAAGGACGAGCCCAGCGGTCCGTGAGGGCCGGGGCCGGTGGTGTAGGCGCGCGGGGCGGGGGGGGCGGGGGCGCGCTCCGGAGAAACTTAACGGTCGCGGGAAGCGGCTGCGGATGGAAGGGGCCGGGGGGGGGGGGTCCGGCTCACTCCGTGCCGGCCCCGGCGCCGGCGGCGCAGTCAGTATTACTCTCTCCTGTGTTTTCTTTTTCTTTGTCTCCCCTCGCGTGCCCGATGCTGCCCAGTCTAACACGGGGTCACGCTCCCCCCACTCTCCCCGATCGTCCTGCGCTGTACCCCCGCCCGACTCCGCCCGCTCGCCATTCCCCGTCCGCATCCTCTGCAACTCGACCCAGGGGTAACTCGGCGGGCGGGGCTGAGCTGGGAAGCAGCTCTCGCCGGAGCTCTGCGCCGGGGCCTCCTTCACTTGGTAAAAACTCTTGTGGGGGGGAGAATTTTTTTTTTTTTCTCTCGCAGCACGGCTCGCTCAGCCACGGGCCGCGCACCCGGCTGCCTTTCGGCGCCGACGGGCCGCGCACCGGGCCGCCTTTCAGCGCCGACGGGCCGCGCACCCGGCCGCCTTTCGGCGCCGACGGGCGACGCATCGGGCCGCCTTTCAGCGCCGACGGGCCGCGCACCCGGCCGCCTTTCGGCGCCGACGGGCCGCGCACCCGGCCGCCTTTCGGCGCCGACGGGCCGCGCACCCGGCCGCCTTTCAGAGCCGACGGGCCGCGCACCGGGCTGCCTTTCAGCGCCGACGGGCGACGCATCGGGCCGCCTTTCAGCGCCGACGGGCCGCGCACCCGGCCGCCTTTCAGAGCCGACGGGTCGCGCACCCGGCCGCCTTTCGGCGCCGACGGGCCGCGCACCCGGCCGCCTTTCGGCGCCGACGGGCCGCGCACCCGGCCGCCTTTCAGAGCCGACGGGCCGCGCACCCGGCCGCCTTTCGGCGCCCACGGGCCGCGCACCCGGCCGCCTTTCGGCGCCGACGGGCCGCGCACCCGGCCGCCTTTCGGCGCCCACGGGCCGCGCACCCGGCCGCCTTTCGGCGCCGACGGGCCGCGCACCCGGCCGCCTTTCAGAGCCGACGGGCCGCGCACCGGGCTGCCTTTCAGCGCCGACGGGCGACGCATCGGGCCGCCTTTCAGCGCCGACGGGCCGCGCACCCGGCTGCCTTTCAGAGCCGACGGGCCGCGCACCCGGCTGCCTTTCAGCGCCCACGGGCCGCGCACCCGGCTGCCTTTCAGAGCCGACGGGCCGCGCACCCGGCCGCCTTTCAGAGCCGACGGGCCGCGCACCGGGCCGGCCGTCAGTGCCGACGGGCCGCGCACCGGGCTGCCTTTCAGCGCCGACGGGCGACGCATCGGGCCGCCTTTCAGCGCCGACGGGCCGCGCACCCGGCTGCCTTTCAGAGCCGACGGGCCGCGCACCCGGCTGCCTTTCAGCGCCCACGGGCCGCGCACCCGGCTGCCTTTCAGAGCCGACGGGCCGCGCACCCGGCCGCCTTTCAGAGCCGACGGGCCGCGCACCGGGCCGGCCGTCAGTGCCGACGGGCCGCGCACCGGGCTGCCTTTCAGCGCCGACGGGCCGCGCACCGGGCTGGCCGTCAGCGTCGACTCGATGGTCTGTAGTAGCTCCAGTTTCTTTAATACTTCCTGCAGGAGACCGTCTGTCCTCCGATTCGTCTACCTCGACTTCGGTGTAGTGGCTGGGCTGCAGCCATGGACACACGCTGCTCTGCTTGCATTTTTAAAGTTTTTATCACACCTCTCCAAACGAGACCTAGGTGTTTACTGATCTTACTGTTGTACTTATAGCCACTCAAAGTGGATTCCCAGAGAAAGTTTCCCATTCTGCAAACGATGTCATCATGATTATTCGTGTGGCAACGATCACATCGAACTGCTACTGTGCATGCTCTTTTAAAATGGCCTTTTCCTCCGCAACAATAACAGAATCCGGAAGGAATTAGGGCCAGATTATTGTATTGTCTTGTTTGGTATTTTGGTCTGTCTAATTTTTGGACGGCCGCAGCAAGGAGATCAGTAGATGGGTGCATGGCTGCTGCAAATGCTGAGGCTAATGTTTTCTCATGTTGATTCTGTGTTGCTTGGTCCAACATTTCTATCATATCCACAAGTCCAGCAGATCTAAGCAAAGTTGCTAATATTTGCCTTGCTTTAGGATTGACATTTTCAAAGGGCAGCATTTTAAACATAGTCTGTTTTGCTGCTTCCTCCATATCCCCTTGGGCACCAATGGCTGCTGAAAGCTGATTAATAAAATGAGCATAATTCTGCGTTAGGCCCTGTTTAATGCTAGTAAACGATGAGTAGGGTTTTCATCTGGACCAGGTTTTGACAGGCTTTAGGAGAGTTCAGATTAGCAATGTAAATCCAATCTAAAGCAGCCCGAGCAGCCTCAGATCTTAACCCATTCTTTTGAATTGTCTCTTTTACTTGTTGCAAAATTTTCCACTCATGCTGCTCATAGTGTGGTCCGGCAGTCCCTTGCACCACCAGACATGCTATTATTCCTGCTGGGTGCCAATCTCCCTCGACTATCATGTCGCGAATTATCCCTGACCACTATTTAAAAGATTCTGGTCTCGGGGCTTCAGATTGCATTGTCTCCAGTGGGGGGGCAGGCAGCTCTGCAGAGGAATGGTTTTGACCCATCTCTGTTAACATTTGTTGAATGGATCTTTCAGATGAATTTTTCGGTGAGGATTTTTCAACATTTGATACAGATGCCTCCATGCGTTGCTCCAAAGTTTTCAACAATTCTCTAACTTGCTTAATCATTTTGGAAACATTTTTCTCTAATTCTGACTCCCTATCATTATCCAGAAGTGGAATCGTCTCCGGAGAGAGAGTTGGGGCCAGTTGCATGGGTGGAGTCAGAACCAGGAGAACCAGGGCCCGTTGCACGAGTCGGGGGGCTGGCTCTGGTGCCTTACAGGTGGGTCCACCTTGAATGGTCTCAATTTGCTGAATTTTTGGATCAGACTCTATCACGGACTTCAATGTTTTCAAGGGGTCAGTAAAAACTTGTGTCAAATCTTTCTCTTGTACCACCAACTCCTTCACTGATTGACAAGTCTGACCCTTTATCCCTTTAATCGGGCGTGACTGATCAGTTCCGAAAAACATTCCGAGCTGACTGTTTTTTGGCTGCACTGCCTGTTCACCCATATCAGTCTGATAAGACCCAGATAGTGCCTGCATAGCAACCTTTGCAATCCGTGATTCTGTTTTCATCTGTTTTAAGGCAATAATAATTGTCCGCCACGTATCCCCGAAAGAACGGCAATCCTTATCTTTCCCCAAGATAGTGCAATCCCACATTTCATTCTCGATCAGGTGCCATTCGTCTGTCATAAAAAGCAGCAAGGGTTTTTTAAAGAAACCGTGCCCCCTAGCCCATTTAATGAGCTTTGCAACCGCCTTTTCGGCAACTACTTCCACTCATAGAGAGTATACAAAGTAGCAATGTTTGTGCCACTGAATATTCATCTTCCATTTTTTCCAGGACACAGACGGGGAAAGGCAGCGACCCTTCCTACCTCGGTCAGACATCCCTGGTGCCGAGCTCCTCTGTCTGGCTCCCCTTCAGCCTTCCTCCATGGTGCTGCCATGGAAAAAGCAGACTCTTTCAATCCGTCCGCATTTGAGTGATTCGCATTCAAGCACTGTCCTGGTCCCTGTTCGGGCGCCAATTGATGCGCGGGAGCTTTCCGGAGTCAAAGATGTATCCTCATGGAGGTAGAGTCAGTGCTTGTTTATTAGTAATACACACTAATATTTATACAATAGTACAGAATTCAGGTGACAGTAACATTTATTGGTTACATCGACAAAGCAATACACTACTCAGCACAAGCTAATTGGTTAATTGTTAAAGCTCACACTCAAAATTTAAGCAAAATCTTAGTACAGCTGTGGTTAAAAATATCCTGCTTTTACTTCTTCTCAGCTGCTCACTGTTTTCAGGATGCCTCCTCCTGGCATGTGCCCAAGGTCAAGCAAACCTTGCTATCCATGTGAAAGCTTGGATTGTACAAATATGCTTCTAACAAAACTCCATGCCCTGCATCAGTAAGAAACATCTCTACATATCTCTGCTGGCACGTGACCTCTTCCTTTACGTGGCCACTGTCATATTCCTGAATTTTTTCAACCAGGAATGTGTAGGAAAAGGAGGAAAATATTGACAAACCCCATATTTAAAAATATTTCAACCCTTTTGAGATAGCTCATGGAACCTAAAACTTCTTTGAAAACTAATTGAAATCGTAGAAGAATGGCTGATGACGACAACGTTCCGTGTAAAGTGTTGTACCTGATAATGAAGAGCCATATCTGCTTTCAGTTTTCTTCTCAGTACATTAGCTTCTTTAAGACTGTATGTAAACCAAGAAAGACTTTTTTTCCTCAGCATGCCTCATGATGACGTGTGCAGCGGTCTTCTAGAACATGCCTTTTCATCACTCAGCACTTCACTTTGGAAACATCATCAGCGTGCTTGATAATTCCAGAATTGACCATGCTGGCCACTTTCTACTCATTGACTACACTGGTGCTGAAATGGCAACTCAACCTATTTTCTTTTTAATGAAGGGATCTATTTGTTCACTAAAAAGCCTGTCTTTCTTTTGAGGAAATAACGCAAGTGTGGCTGAATGCCAGAAAGGAGACGACCGAGTGAGGGGCTGCAGAAAGTTCCTCGAGGTGCAGAAAGGCTGAAGAGAAATCCCTTTGAACTCCACCGGGGAGAGAAGCTGAAAGTCCGTTTGGCACGCAGACCACGGTCCTGAAGCAAGGCGCTAGAAAAAGAGGAAAACAACATGGTGTGGATCTTCAGTCTGTAGAAAGTGTGTGGCCAAGATGCATCTACAGGTGGGAGTGTTTTGTTTGTTTATAATTTCTGCAATTTCTTGCTGAAGTAATAACAGGTTTTATTTCTGAAAGAGCCAACAGAAAGATCGTTTTGGAAGACATACCCTTTTAGCCAAGACTGAGTAAAGCACGACCAATCATAGAACCACAGAATCATAGAATGGTGGGGGTTGGAAGGGACCTTTGGAGATCATCTAGTCCAATCCCCTGCAGAAGCAGGTCCACCTAGATCAGGTCGCATAGGAACACGTCCAGGCGGGTCTTGAAGACCTCCAAGGAAGGAGACTCCACAACTCCTCTGGGCAGCCTGTGCCACTGCTCTGTCACCCTCACGGTGAAATAGTTTTTTCTTATGTTTAAGTGGAACTTTTTCTGTTCCAGCTTCATCCCATTACCCCTTGTCCTGTTGCTAGCTAAGATAAAAAAAAAGGGATGTCCCAACCTCCTGACACCCACCCTTTAGATATTTGTAAATGTTAATAAGGTCTCCCCACAGTCTCCTCTTCTCCAGACTAAACAGCCCCAGTTCCCACAGCCATTCCTTGTATGAAAGACGTTCTATACCCTTGATCATCTTGGCGGCCATGTGCTCTACTCTCTCCAGCACTTCCCTGTCCCTCTTGAGCTGAGGAGCCCAGAACTGGACACAGGACTCCAGATGAGGCCTCACCAGGGCAGAGGAGACGGGGAGAAGAACCTTCCTTGACCTGTTGGCCACACTCTATGCATCCCAGGATGCCGTTGGCCTTCTTGGCCACGAGGACACATTGCTCCCTCGTATTTAGCTTATTGTCAATCAGGTGTCTCTCTGCAGAGCTGCTCTTCAGCAGTTTGACTGCCAGCCTGTACCGGTGCAGGGGGTTGTTCCTTCCCGGCTGCAGGACACTGCACTTGTCCTTGTTGAACCTCATGAGGTTCCTCTCTGCCCAACTCTCAAGCCGGTCCAGATACCGCTGAATGGCAGCACAGCCTTCTGGGGAATCAGCCAGTCCTCCCAGCTTGGTGTCATTAGGGAACTTGCTGAGGGTACACTCTGTCCCCTCATCCAGGTTGTTGATGATTTCCCCTTGGTGAAGCCATGCTGACTCCCCCTGATAACCATCTTATCCTTCGTGTGTGCAGCGATACCATTCAGGATGAGTTGTTCCGTCACTTTTCCAGGGATGGAGGTGAGGCTGACCGGCCTGTAGTTTCCTGGGTCATTCTTCTTGCCCTTTTTGAAGACTGATGTGACATTGGCCTTTCTCCAGTCCTCGGGCACTTCGCCTGTCCTCCATGATTGTTCAAAAGTGATGGAGAGAGGCTTAGCAATCACATCAGCCAGCTCCCTCAGCACTCTAGAATGCATCCCATCAGGACCCACTGACTGATGGAGCTTGGCCGACAAGTCTTTAACCTCTTCCTCTTCCACCCAGGGCAAGTTCTCTGCTGTCCAGGCCATCCTGTTATCCTTGCCCGACTGGGCTTCCCGAGGGTCAGCCTTGGCCGTAAAGACTGAAGCAAAGAAGGCAATCAGTACTTCGGCCTTCTCTGCATCCTCAGACAGCAGGCCACCCTCAGCGTTTAGCAGCGGGCCCACATTCCCCCTCACCATCCTTCTGCTGCTGATGTACTTGAAAAATGCCTTATTACTCATCCCAAACAGAAGGGGTTGAGAAAAGATCAATACAGTTAAAACCGATATCAGAATAAAAAAGGCTGCTTGAGAAACTGGTCAAAACAGTCAAACGATTCAACTCAGGAGCTTTGAGATGAGGGCTGAGGCCGTACTGATCAAAGAGGTAGTTTCTTCTGCTTAGTTTAAAGCCTCAACAAAGATCTAGGTGGACATGCTTTAGCAGGAGGTTTGGACTGGATGATCTCTACAGGTCCCTTCCAACCCCTACCATTCTACGATTCTGTGATTCTATGTAATAACTTTAATGGCTTTTCTGAGGGATGTTTCAGCTCATCAGTTAAGTGCTGAACAGCTCTGGGAAATTGGGAAGACTGCATTTTACAATTAGGCCTGTCGAAGGGTCCTTTTTCCGGGTTTATTAAGGTCCCAAAGACTCGATCTTATCATGAAGTCAAAAATCCCAAAGGTTGGGGTTGAACAAAGTTGACGTGAATGGAGGACTGGTGACTGAATGGCCAGATGCAGAGGGTGGTGGTCAGTGGCGTAAGGTCTAGGTGAAGGCTACGAACTAGTGGTGTACTCCAGGGATGAATCCTGTCCAGGGCCCAGTTCCGTTCACAATCCTTAATGATTTGGATGGTGGGGCAGAGTGCACCTGCAGCGAGATTGCAGCTGACACAAACATGGAGCTGTCACACCAGAGGGTCATGCTGCCATTGACAGGGTGACCACTGCCTGAGTGTCTGCGCACAGCACGAACAGCCTCCGCAAAACTCATGATGCGCAGAATTCACGATGAAACTGAAGTCACAGCCAGGTGTGACTTTTGCCTAAAGGCAACACTGTCTCTGATTTTCCTGAAAGCCTAACGAATTGTTAACCTGTTTCTGCAGGAGCGTTGGACTGGGTGATCTCTAAAGGTCCCTTCCAACCCTACCGTACCGTGATACTGTGAAAGTACCAAGAGTGATGGACATTTCCCAATTAACTTGTGTTCAGGGAGATGGCTCAGCTCAGTCACGGAGATAAGAAGCACCCAAGTGGAAAGCAGTCCAAAGAAACGCAGGGGCTTCCTCTAAGGAATGCATCAGTTCCACCCTAGTAGCTCTGCAATCTCACCCTGTCCATTTTCTCCTACAGGAAGTGCTGACTTCCTCTTTTCCCTGCAAATGCACAACTTCTGAAGATAAACATAACAAAAAGAGTGCACAAACATCCACAGAAAGAAAAAAGGTAGAAAACCATGCTTGTTTTGCTGGTTCTGGTGTTGTGCTGTGTGAGTCAAACGTAACTTGTTGACTGCTGTTCACGTCTGAGAGTGGCAAGTGCAGGGGTAAAGAGCTTATCTGTTTCTCTGGGTCTCCTTGATAATATTTCTTCTTAGAGCTGCTAATGCTGGGGTTGTTCCAAGTGTAAGACCACATTTTCAGCTGCTCTGTGTGTGACAGCTCCTAGTCTAGCTGCCGAGAGCCAGGTGTGTTTTACACCCCACACTGGGGTGGGGTGTGTTTTACAGACCCCTCTCTTCACAGGACTCACTCCCAGGACGTCTGATCTGGACCGAGGGTTTCAGAAAATGCTGGGGGCCTTTCTGGTTAGACGCACATCACCAGGCATTCCTTTTCTAAGCCCAATGTGGGAAGAGCTGAAGGACTAAGAGGATGAATCTGGAGGATCTTGATACTTTGATACTTCAGAACAACAAGAGCGATCTTAATCCTGCACATAGAGTACAAAACGCTCTGCAGACGCAAAAGGCTGCTCCACACTACAGTCCTGCAATTGGCACAAGAGCCACGCAGTTTGAGAAGGCAACTGAAATGCTCCAGTTTGTAACACTAATCCCAGACCAAGAGCATGATTGTTAGCAGATTAGCCAGCAGAGGTTAAAAGAATGAGAGGTTGGTCGGCAAGAGTCACGTAAAAGCAGAAAGCCCTTGTAAGAGTGAAAAAGCTGGAGAAGTCAACTACTACTGATCCACAGCTAAATCGTGTTTAGCTGCCTGTGACTCCCCATGTCAGAAAGCAGTCAGAGGGCTGGCCATCAGTGCTGAGTTCTGAGGAGAGCCTAGGAGGGGGCTTAGGCCTGCAGCCTCCAGGGAGGCATGAGGTGAAGCCTCTTACTGCACGTCCCTAGAGATGCCTGCCACAGCCAAAGTGACCTGACGGGGCTCTGGGAAGAGATGGCTGAGGCCTTGGGGACTGGTGTAAAACACCGATGCCAAGGAGAAGACAAGACGGGGGATGGAGGGGGCAGGGGCACTGCGGTAAGCCCAGAGGCACGTACGGAGGATTCGGGTCTGCTGGAATGACCACCATGGGCAAGGATGGCCCGTTGTGACATCCCAAAGTGATGGACAGTGATGTCCCCAAGCCACGGGTCCTGTTTCCCAGCCCCAGAGAGATGGGTTCTGTTGTGGAAGTGACATCACAGAGCAATGGAGTATAACCAGAACACAGTGAGTGCTCGTATCCAGGCACCAAGCCAACCCGCTTGTGTCCACACTCCAGCTGAGCAGACCGTGAGGCTGGAGTGCTGAGCGGACGCCTGGTGCTGGTCTTGTGTTGGAAAGCCTTTCCTGGATCCAGAGGGGTTTTTGGGCAACCGTGCCAGGCCTGTACAGCGGAGGATCCCAGCAGGAGTGGCAGCGGCAGAGGTGAGCTGGGAGCAGACACCTCAGCCTGGGGAGCTGAGAGGATTTGCGTCTTGAGGGATCTGGGAAGTTCTGCCACCCCTGCCCAGGCCAGGCAATGCCCATGGCCTCTCTTCCCATTCTAGGGGGACAGCATCTCGCGTGGCACCAGGGAGAGGGAGCAGTTGGTCATCCTCAGCTCCCCACAGCCCAGCGCAGCGGGTGGAGAGCATGGCAGCAGAGCATGGCAGCCACTGCCCAATCTGCCTGGACAGCTGGGAGGAGCCTGCTCATGTTATACCGTGCCTCCACCAGTTCTGCTGCGGGTGCATCCTGGAGTGGGTCAGCAGCAAGCCCGAGTGCCCTCTCTGCAAGAGGAGAGTGCAGTCCATCGTGCACTCGGTGCGGGCTGATGATGACTTCAAAGAGGTGGTCATCACAGCCCCTGGGCTGCCATCAGCCTCGGCTGGCACCCGGCAGGCAGGAAGAGCGCCTGGGCAGCCAGCCCCCCACAGCCCAACCTCCCCACCGGCAGGGCAGGCCGTGCCCTGGGGCCCTGTGGGCGGCCTGCAGCCCGCGACCTGGGCCTCCCTCTTTGATGACCATCCAGAGCTCCTGCAGCGCTTCCTGCCCTGGCTGCAGCAGCAGCTGAGGCTGATCTTTGCAGAGTGGCCTTCCATGGCAGCCAAGACGGAGGATCTCATCCTATGTATCCTGGGCCTCTCTGGGCTGGATGAAGGGGCCTTGCTTTGGCTGCTGGAGCCAGTCCTGCAGGATGGCACGGAGGCGTTTGTACGCCAGCTGATCAACGTCGCCGTGCAGCGCTGCAGAGGGGAGGCCCACCGGCTGCTGGGCCTGGAGGCCGGGCCTGCTGCCTCGCCAAGCAGCTCTCCTGCCCCTGGCCCAGCCCCTGCCAGCAGCACTGGTGCAGAGGCTGCAGAGCAGCGCCCCAGCACCTCCACCGCTGCTCTGCAGGGGGGGCCCGGCAGCCCCCCTGACACTGCTGCTGCCAGCCGTGGGGAGCAGGAAGAGCCAGGCGAGGAGCTGGATGCAGCTGTGGCAGGCCCCTCCACTCCAGCTGGGGCAGGGACTGCTCCACTGCACAAACCTCGGCGGCGCCTGAAGAGAAAGGCCAACAGCTCCCAGGACGCTTCACGACCACCCAAGCGGCCACACCGCCGGCCAGACTAACACCAGGCCACGGGAGCTGCCAAGACCGGGGCCACACCAGCAGCTGAGGCACGTGCCAGTCCACCAAAACCAAGTGCTGCCCAGCTCCGGGCCTGAACTGCACCTGAAGGGCTGCCCAGAGGCAAGCATGCAAATGCTTATCCTGTATTTCTTGTTAAGTCAACTTAGTTTTCTCCAGGGTAACGGTAACGTAGTTGAGTATTTTAGTCCTGTAGATCATAGCACTGTTTGGGGTTTTAAATGCATCAATGATTAGATGAAGAATGTCATAGGCACTAGTATAATGTAGAATTGGCTTTCAGAAACATGAGCAAGATACCGCAGATGGAGATTTTGGTTCAATGTTTACGAATTAGACTCTGTAGGACTTAATGGCAATGTTTTGGGTGATGCTCAGGCATGGATTTTTATGTAAAATAAATGTTCACTCTCAAAATACAGTCGTAGTAATTGGTGGTCATTATTTGCCACAACTGGTAACAGAAACACCCCAGATTTAATGATCTGCAGACCTCATCCCTGCTGGCACACGACCTCTTCCTTTACTGAGCCACTGCCATATTCCTGAATTTTTTCACCCAGGAAAGTGTATGCCCAGCCAAGCCAAGAACAGGCCATTTCCCCCGAATGCTGTGGGAAACAGTGTGAAAGGCCTCACTGAAGTCAAGGTAGACAACATCCACAGTCTTTCCTTCATCCAGTAAGTGTTTCAGCTTGTCATAGAAGGAGATCAGGTGTGTGAAACAGCACCTGCCCTTCCTGAACCCATGCTGACTGGGCCTGATCACCTGGTTGTCCCACAGGTACTGCACAGTAGAACTTAGGATGATCTGCTCCATCAGGGCACTGAAGTCAAACTGACAGGCCTTTAATTTCCTGTGTGATCCCTCCGTCCCTTCTTCTATATAGGTGTTACACTAGCTGACTTCCAATCAGATGGGACCTCCCCAGCCAGCCAGGATTGCTGAGAAATGATGGGCAGTGGCTTGGGGAGCACCCTGGCACTTCCCTCGGCACTCTTGGATGTACCCCATCCGGCCCCACAGATTTGTGCACATCATTGTGGAGCAGCAGGTCACTGACCATCTCCCCTTGAATGGTAGGGGGGACATTTTGCTCCTTGCCCTTGTCATCAGGGAAGTGGCTGTAAAGACTGAAGCCTTGGCTGTAAAGTCTGAAGCAAAGAAGGCATTCAGTACTTGTGACACCCTGAAGTGATGCCAGCTGCATACCTGAAGTGTACCTGAAAGATAGTGCAGTGGCCAAGAGCCTGGGTGACACTTGGCAGAACTGTAGCAGAAGGGAGGGAAGGCCATCATCCCTACACACTATTCCCTCAGCAGTGGGTCTAGTCCCAGCTGCAACTGCAGGTACATTGTTAGGGTCTATCAACATTTCTGGTAGAACCGATAATTGGTTTTTTTCCCTAAGAAAAAAATCATTGGAAAAAAGTCTGAATGGTTCAGTGGAATTTATTTCAAGGAAACAGTTGGCAACATTATTAGCTATCTAAATTTGCTAGTTCTACTCTGATGTGTTCATTGTTTGACTACAAAAGAGCAATAATGTTCAGGAAAAGGTAAACTTTTGAAGATCCTCTGTTGATGTCATGATATCACAAAATCATTTTGAATCCTTTGTTAAATCTGGCTTTATTACTATGTTTCATTGATGTTACATTTTAGCCCATAATGCAATAACATGGATTTAACCATATTTAACCAAATGTTCTGGTAATTCTGAATCTGAATGTCAATCTTAAAAATTCACTTTTCATCCCAATTCAGATTTCAAAATGCCAAAATGCCTGACATTCTGATGTAGAACTGGCACTTTGTTCACATTTTGTCCATTTCTTAACTGTCTTCTTCCCTCTTAACCTTTTCAGTTTTTTTTTTTTTTCCTTCCTAATTTCTCTGCCTTCGTGACAGCAGCATTACAGGTGAAGGAAAACCACCTCTGCACACAATTTCCTCCTCCTTTCCCGCACCATGCAGGAACATACATAAGCAGTACACATACATCTACACACACACACGCACAGCACGGAGAGGTTGTCCCGTCATAGACATCTTTGATAAGTCATATAGATTTACTTATTTCTCAGTAGTATGGTAGGTTTTGTCCAACATATAGAAAAATCTTCAGTTCCTGAGAGTTCTACAATAGCAGTGAATTTTGTATCAGCAAATATGGTGGTTACACAGCACAAGCCTGGCATGATGGGACAGTTATGCCCAGACATTAACCAAAATTCCTCTGGAAAGACAAGCTTGCCTCTAGTCATGTGAGTGACAGGCAAGTGGCAGGTTAGTAGAGACAAGGTATAAGCAGTAAAGCTCTATGGGACTCCATGATCAAAGAAGAGCATGAATCAGATTAAATGATTAACCACCTGCCTTATGCTGTTCCAAAGCAGTTGCCTATTAAGAGGAGACTACTCTGTTCAGTATTTAATGGCAAATAATTAATTTTTATGTGGCTCTGAAACTGCTGAATGAGGTTTTGTTGTTTTTTTTTTTTCTGAAGAGGCATTCCAAACACACATTTTGTTCCACAGCTGTATATATGATCATAAACTTACCTGCATAAAACCACAGTACTAACTGTGATCACCCCTGAGATAACAGTCCTGAAGAATAGGTCAGATAAGTCATGACCAGACATCTAAGGTAAACTGGCACCAAACAGGGCAGCAAGAGAAAAGCAAGTGTGGGTGTGTATTTTATTGAAAGAGGACATGATTTGGACCAGGCAGATATTTCCCTAATTTGAGGAGAGGTAACGGTTAAATAAATGGTGTGTTATGTAACAAAGGGAGTTAGAAAGAGATAGGAAGAACAAGTTGTTACAAGAATGGAATGATGAGGAGATGAAATTGGCAAGCTGTTTCAAATCAGAGAAGAGCAAGTACTGCAGGCACAGCACCTGAACTAGAGCAATCAATTGAACTAACAATGATCAGGTGAGCAGAACTATTAAAAGAAGTAGAATTATTAAAAGAAGTAGAGAGCAAACAGAGAATGGCTTTGTATCAACCACATTGGTTGTGCTGCGTTGTCCATTCATGTCCCTACATGACCCTGCATGGGGTGACCCTGCAAGCAAGTCTGAAAATAATAATTATGTTGCAACGCTTGTTTCTTGATAATGATGGAAATGATTGTT
This sequence comes from Colius striatus, assembly GCF_028858725.1. Taxonomy (NCBI): domain Eukaryota; kingdom Metazoa; phylum Chordata; class Aves; order Coliiformes; family Coliidae; genus Colius; species Colius striatus. The sequence continues at coordinate 673,083 of NC_084788.1, forward strand.
TAATTATACGAATTTTATATTTTATATTGCGTGTCCTGCCCTTCCCTCATACCACATCTCCTTCTCTTGGCATCAGCAGATGTGAGTTAGCAAGTTACAGAAGAGAGATAACAAGAAGTATCCCTCCCCAACACAGAATACTTTATGTGCAAGCACAGGGTTCAAATGTTACCTCCAACTGCACTGGTCAGAGCTTAGCACAAGAACTAACAACACGGGAATATCTGAGAGGATCCACCAGCTGATTTGAACAGCGATTTCTGACTACATGGTCCAGATGTAGCAGAGAAGGTCAAGGACAAAAAGGTGTAGAGGGAGCAAGCCAGGAAAGCTGTTAACCAGAACTCAAGTCTGTACAAGCAGTATGTCAGCAGTCCATGGATCAAAAAGCCAAACAATAGTTACACCTAAGCCAAACTGGTCATGTAAAGGTCTCTCCTACAGGAAAAGGCAGGAAAAACTTTCTTTACTTGGCTCAATAATGAGGATTTAACAGAAGATACTGATATGCAACTGGCAAGAAGTAAGAAAGGGGAAAACCAGAAAGATGGGCTGAGTTGAAGAAACTGGAAATGCCAACAGAAGTAGATCAGGGTAAATGCAGAGATCTGTCAAGGTCAGGTGTCTTACCAAAGTACAGTACATTTAACCTTGATTGTACCACACAGGTTCTTCTATAGCAGGAGAAACCTGTGCAGGCTGGTTAGCAAGCCAGCTCCGTTTCACCTAGACACCTTGTGCTGTGGCCTGCTGGAGCACAGCAGTCCTGCCATTGTCCTGTACTATGGCTACCTAGACGAGGAACTACTGGAGTGTGCTCTAGATCATAACCCAGGCTGTCTGTTCTCATGTACTTTCACAAACTGAGAAAGAACATGGACTTGTGAACTAGGGAACTCTTGGATTTCTCAATGTAGATGAAGGCTCCAGACACTACACTCTTGAACAATTAGGCCTACAGAAACCTTAGGAGGCACCTATGGATGAGTCCAAATCACATTTTAAACACCAAAGAAGGTTACAAACAAAACAAAATGTGTGTCAATGAATATTTTTAAAGGGAATAATATAACTTTTTAAAGTTAAAATATTTTAAAATTGAGGAGAATGCAACAAAGTCCTGCAGACTGTTACACTAGAATTGAAACAAGGAGAGCATCACAGTTTCTCCTATCTTGTAACCCCCAAGGCTCCTGAGATAAGTCTTAGAGCCTCACCAGATTTTTTGAAAGAAAATATAAAAATATAACCCTGAAGACCAACTGCTGAAGAAAGGGCTTCATTAGGCGTGAAGTAACTCTCCCAATTAGCCTGCCAACTGGTTCAAAATTGGGTTTGATCACATGAATGTGACCAAACCACACTATTCCTTCAGGTTTACCATTAAAACTGCAAAATGTAGAGTCTGCAGAATTGAGAAAATCTATTTTTTCACTAATAGGATACTGTACTAAGTAAATCTTCAAATGCAGTCAGCAAAGGTTTCATGCCCGTGGTGCTGCAGGACAGCAGTGCCCTCTTCTGGGAAAAACCTTTGGAACACTAATCTTCATGGTTCCACTAGATGAAGAAAATCTGTATAGAGCTCTCGAGTCTGTATCTGTTGAACTGATGAAACCTCCTTGCATTTTTATGTTCTCTGACTAAAGCTTTATTTTTTTCTTAACCCAAGGGAGCATACCACCAAAGAGACTCTCAGTACTGATTAATGAACATTTACAGATGTGTAAATTCTTATTAAAGGAGATAAACCCAGTTTTATAAAAAATCACTAAACCAACAAAAAGTATGTTGTTACTTTAAAAAACACCTTAGGGGACGATAATAGAATGAATGCTGAACTCACAATTCTTCTGAGTGGACAGAAAATGAAGTCTCTTCTGAAAAAAAACCCCAAAAAACTGTCTTGAGGAGTTTTTCCTAATCAAGAGTGACAAACAGAAGCATAAAATTCTCACGCAAAATATGATTTAAGATAAAACCAATATTGATTTTTTTTCAGCAGTCCATACATAGGCTCTTTCTAATATGACATGCAGCAGTCGCTGATTGGTTTTAGGAAAAACAGACATAGCAAGGGTTCTTCTTCTCAGCCTTCCTGGCTTGAGTAGAACAGCAGAGGTCCAGGGACAATGATGCAAAGAACCAGGGGACTCTGAGGCTTTGACTAGTTTCTTTGACTGGGCTTTTGCTAACTTCATTTCCTGTTTGCTGGAAGACATGAGGAAGAGGTCTCTATGAGTATCCAGGGAGTTGCCTCAGTTTTACATTATTTGTACTCTGTTTTCTTTGGGTTTTTGTTTTCCAAACCTCTTCTTTCCATGTAGAAAAATATGACTTAAAGTAACATATCAGGCAATCATTTAAACAGAAAATCTCAGCAAACTGTATTCAAAATACACATTTAAAATATTTAATACATGTCTTCATTGAACTTTTAAGACAAATTCATGCTAGTTATTCAATTTGAAGCAATACCGCTTGGTGATGACTGAATATTATTACCACCTGGCAGAGACTCAGTGTCTATGTGAAACAACTCAGAGTCTAAATGTGGTTCTTACCTAAGTGCTGCCAAAAGAGGGAACAAACTGGCAAATTTATTAGCAACCTCAGCTTAGCAGCCACAGAGTAAAAGATCTGAGAGTTGTTGAAAGGGAGTAGCAGTGTGAAAAGGAAATCCGGCATGTTACATACCAAGAGAAAAACAAAAAGTGAAAATGTGCCTGTTTCAGCACGAGAAATAAAAGCAGATGTTGGCTATATTGTTATTCCTCATACAGTGTTTTCAATGCTTGAGGACAGTGTTTTAAACTTTTCCCTTAATGCGAGGTACATTTTAAATAAGGATATTTTATGTACCACTGCTGCTCTTACACTTTGTATTTAATGTCTTAAACTAAGTTTAGCCATTGGAAATCAGAGGAGAGACAATATCCTATGATCAGCCAGCTCTCAGAGCATCACCAAGTGTCTCATAAACTACAGATTTTGTGATCAACTGCATTAATGAAAGCCAAAGAAAATGCTATTTTGAAAGAGAAATTTTCAAGATGCATGTGGCTTTGATAGAAAAATGCATTAAGAAATAAAAGCTGCATTTACATGTATATCTCACTGCGCCTGTGAATCAGAGCATTCTGCCTAACTGAAGACATTCTATAGTAAAACTGTATGATTATTTATGTATGATGTGATATATTATTGAGAAATTGCAGCACATTGTTACTGATATAGGCTGAAATGGAAATTGCACTAGAATTATTTATTTTTTAGGAAAATATTATGCAAAGTACTGCAACTTTCAAGAAAACACATCTGTTGAATGAGAGACAATGCAGAAATTATATCTGAATCTCTGTATTTCATGTATGGCCTGCACATTCCCATGTTCCTTTGATAAAGGGACACATTACAGTGGAGATCAAGAGTCCAAGGGCAGCAAAGAGGGTGTGTAGCAAGCTCACTACCCTGGACTTCAGGACAGCAGACTTGGGCCTCTTCAGGGAACTGCTGGGTCAATACCATGGGATAAAGGCCCAAGGGAAGAGAGGCCTGAGAAAGCTGGTTAATACTGGACCATCCCCTCCAAGCTCAGGAGTGATGCATCCTTACAAACAGGAAGTCAGGCAAAAGTACCAGGACACCGGCATGGATGAACAAGGAGCTCCTGGACAGACTTGCACAACAAAAGGAAGCCTGCAAAGAGTGGATGCAATGACAGGTGTCTTGGGAGGAACATAGACAAGTAGTTGGAGCTGACTGAGGTTGAGTCAGGATAGCTAAAGCCCTGACAGAATTAAACCTGACTAGGACATCAAGGGCAACAAGAAACACTCACATAGGTATGTTGGTGATAACAGAAGACCAGGAAAAATGTGGGCTCCCTCCAGAAAGAAACGTTAGACCTGGTTACCCAGAACATGCAGAAGGCAGATCAACTCGATGGCTCCTTTGCCTCAGTCATCACAAGCAAAAGCTCTAGCCACACAGCCCAAGTGGCAGAAGGCAAAGGCAAGCACCGGGAGAATGAAGACGCACTCTTTGTTGGGCGATGCCCAAATGGGGTGCAGTGATGAGTGGAGTCCCTCAGCGCTGCCATGCTCTGCAACAGCTCTGTCAGCGACAGGGGCAGCAGGCCTGAGTGTCCTCTCAGCTACCAGTAGCTTAACTGAGTTGAGTATTTTAATCCTTTAGATCATAACACTTTTTCTGCTTTTAGAATGCATCAATAATTAGATGAATAATGTCATAGGCACTAATAAAATGTAGAATGGGCTACCATCATTTACTCAAGAAAAAGACTATGGCTGGCAATCATTTTTACAAAGTAGGTATCATTTTGTGTTGAGGAAGCTATAGAAAAAGCTGCTAACATAAACCCAGTTTTGTAGACATAATGCACTCCAATGAGATTTACTGCACTTAATATACTGCTTCCAATAAACTGTGAACATCAAATCAAAGGAAATAAATTGCCAGAGCAAAATTTTATACTAACTATAAATCATATTTAGCTGTAATATTAGTATATTTTGGTTTAATTTTCAGTACGTTGTAATAAAAACTAAAAATTGTTTTCATATTTTGTAAAACACATTTTTAATGTATCTTCTCTAATGAAATAAAGAAAATCTCTCCAGTAGCTGAGAACAATAATGTAATTGGATAAAGGCATACTTAGTACCAGGGAGTTTATGATCTTTGGATGAAAGGTCAGGTAACCCAAGAGGAATACAAGGCTGTGGTGAGGCCACGTAGGCAGAAAATTAGAAAGCCAAGGCTCAACTAGAATTTGAGATGGCCACTACTGTGAAAGACAATCAGAAAAGTTTTTATAAATACATCAGCAACAAAAGGAGAGCTAAAGGGAATCTCTACCATCTAATGGACGAAGAGGGAAACTTAGTGACCAAGGCTGAGGAAAAGGCTGAGGTACTTAATGCTTTCTTTGCCTCAGTCTTCAACAGGAAAAACAGCTCTTCTCTAGGTACCTGTCCACCTGAGCTGGAAGACAAGGACAGGGAACAGAATGAAGTCTCCTTAGTCCAAGGGGAAATGGTGTGTGATCTGCTGCTCTGTCCTGACTCACACAATGCTAACAGGTTGTTCATGACTTCTCACAGAAATAACATTTATTAGACTCCTAACCCAGCATGCAAGCTGCCTCTGAAAGTGTCCATCTCTTCCTACCAACAATAAAGCTTTAAACCTGCATTCTTTGAGTTGCATCTAAATCAGATGGCCAGAGAACAGCAAAGAAAAAGTCCTCTTTAAAAAGACTTCATATTCCCAGGGATCTTGGTTCATTCTCCCCTGCCCTGCAAAGTCAGAGTATGATGACCAGCAGAACAGCAGGTGTCTATGGGTTAAGACCTCCAAATGCCTGAACACTGAGTCAAACACTTCTTTCAAGGTTAGAGAAAAGAATGAGGCAGCTGGGTATTATGAAACATTGTCACACACTAACAGATTCTGTGGAGACTGTGAAATATATGTTGGAAGCTCTGAAAAAAAGAGAAAAATCTCTTATGTACTCTGTGCACACTCTGCGCCGAGTATTGCCAACAGCTTGTTAAAGACCTGGTTGAGAACACCACATTGACTCCAAACAGTATTGTGGGGTAATGATGGGCATGAGCAGATCGTATGTCTTCCTACAGGCATAAGGATTGGTCACAGATGTCATTCTCCTAAGCCACATCTGCTGCTGAGATAAACACTAGTAGTTGAATTCCTTTTAAAGTGAAGATGTACTAGATGACTTGTTGGGTCCTCTCCCCGCCTTGTCTTTCGTAATTTTTATTAAAAATCAGGAGGAGTTTCAGCTCAGAATTAAAAGTAATCTCCTCCATATGCATCAATAAGGTCAGGGTGACCTGCCAAAATTCAAGACCTGTAAGTTTACTATGGTAAGAACAGAAACAGCAGAGGCTAGTATTTTTCCATACACTTTAATCTGCTTCACAGTTCAAAGCCTTTAATAATCTTTGCCAGTGTTAACCTTTCTTTCAAGTTTTTTGTTTCTCCTTAGGTACTTTCCATGACCATACCTGACTTCAGCATCTCGTCTGTTCTTCTGCATTGTTTTTTTCTTCTATCAGCAAATATCCAGTTCAAAACAGTATCAGTAACATCTCTTCATTTGTTATTTCAGATTCCTGTATGGAGCACTTTGCTTTTGTTTGGGGGGAAGACATCCATTCAATTTTGAAAATGATATAAACTCAAGAAACTTACTTTCAAAATTAATTCCACCAAAGACTATGCAACTACCTTAAACAAATGACAACAGTTGAATCTCTGTGTTTAAACCACAGGCAAAACATCATAACAAAAATTAATTTAAAATATCATTATAAGAATGTTATCTAACTTATTAACCTATTACAAACAGGTGTGAAAAAACAACAACTTACAGTATAAGAGGACTGTTACAGAAACGGAGGGACTGAACATTTCATGTGCAGATCAAAATGCTTCTGGCAAGAGGCAGTAAGTCCTGTAAAACACAAAAACATCTTTAACATGTGAACAATTTCAGCAATAAATAGAGAGGGTACTAATTTATCCAAAGCTTGAAATTGTTTTAGCTGCAGGGATACCAGGACTTGTATTTGCTGATAATGCTGCTTTTTGTTTTTTCCTTAAGATCTAAAGAAAGCAGGTGATGCTTCCGTGCATTTTCCATGGTAGTAGCAGAAAGAAAGAAGAAAATGTGTTTCACTATGGATATATCTGCTACAACTGTATAAACAGAGAAGTGTGCATACACACTCCAAGGCATAAAGTTTGAAAAGGCTTGATTATGCCTTGTATTTAAGCTTATGCATGTGTGAAAAGGACAGAAAGAGAAATCTACGATTTCTCTGTAAGCGAGCTATTTAGCAAAGACATGCCTCTTGTCACTTTTGTCAGAAAACTTTTCTTTCGAACTGCTCCAGCATGGGGCTTCTCACAGGGGCAGCTCCTCACACCCTGCCCCAACAGGGGTCACTCACCAGGAGAACAGTCCTTCGGGTACCGACTGCTCCAGCCTCACAGGATCACAAGTACTGACAGCAAACCTGCTCTAGTGTGGGCTCCTCTCTCCCCACAGGCTCCCAGGTCCTGGCAGGAACTTGCTGCACTGTGGGCTTCCCACGGAATCCTTCAGGCATCTACCTGCTCCAGTATGGGGTCCTCCATGGGCTGCTCCCCCATAATCCTTCTTGGACTGCAGGGACACAGCTGTCTCACCATGGTCTTCACCACAGGGGAGATCACAGGGGAGTCTTTCTTCTAGAGCCTAAGCACCTTCTCCCCCTCCTCCTCCACTGACCTTGGTGTCTGCAGAGATGTTTTCACATTCTCACTCCCTGTTGCTGCTGCTGTTCAGCAACTGCACAGCAACTTCGTCCCCTTGTTAAATACATTATTCACAGAGGTGTTACCTCAGTCACTAATTGGCCAGGCCTTGGTCAGCTGTGGATCCATTTTAGAATTGACTGGCATTAGCCCTGTCAGCTATAAGAGAAGCTTCTGGCAGACCTTTGTTTAAAGCCCCTCCACTACCAAACCTGACCAAGGCAAACCCTCTACACTGTCCTGCAGAAAAGCAGCTGGAGATATTAATTGACGGCCAGCTGAGCATGAGCCAGCAGTGTGGCCAAGTGGCCAAGAAGGCCAGTGGCATCCTGATCTGTATCAGAAGTAGCAGCAGCATCAGAGAAGTGATTGTCCCCTTGTGCTCGGTGCTGGTGAGGCCACATCTCAAATACTGTGCTCAGTTCTGGGCCCCCCAGTAAAAGAAGGACATTGAGGTGCTGATGCATGTCCAGAGATGGGCAACAAAGTTGGTGAAAGGTCTGAAGCACAAGTCTGATCAGGACCAGCTCTGGGAGCTGGAGATGTTTAGCCTAGAGGAGACTGAGAGGATATGTAATCACTCTCTACACCTATCTGAAAAGGAGTTGTAATTCCTTCACACAGGAATTACAAATGTCGCCAAAACGGTAACTATCTGAAAGCAGCACTGGTGCCAAGTTAAGAAATTTTTCCAAAACAACTAAATAACGAATTCAAAGCTTGGTCTCGACTATTTTCAAGGTAACAACTGACATAGAGCTCGTTCATCTCTTTCTCTTAAGTGGAGTTGTCCTCAAAAGGGAGTTGAAGTGAGGTCAGCGTCAATCTCTTCTCTCTAGCAATGAATGGTAGGACACAAGGAGCTGGGCTCAAATTGTACCAGGGAAGATTTAGATTGGACATCAGGAAGAACTTGTTCACTGAGAGGGTTATTAAGCATTGGAATGGGCTGCCCAGGCCTGGAGGTGGTGGAGTCACCATCCCTGGAGATATTTAAAGAACGGATGGATGAGATGTTGAGGGACGTGGTTTAGTTTAGTGACAGGCTTGGCAGTGTGAGGATAGTGATTGTACTTGGTGATCTTGGATAGTGGTGTACTTGTTTGATGGGATGCATCCCAGAGAGCTGAGGGAGCCGGCTGATGTGATTGCTAAGCCTCTCTCCGTCATTTTTGAACAATCATGCAGGACAGGAGAGGTGCCTGAGGACTGCAGAAAGGCCAATGTCACGCCAGTCTTCAAAAAGGGACGACTCAGGAAACTACAGGCCAGTCAGCCTCACCTCCATCCCTGGAAAAGTGATGGAACAACTCATCCTGAATGGTATCACTGAACATATGAAGGATAAGATGGTTATCAGGGGGATTCAGCATGGCTTCACCAAGGGGAAATCCTGTTTGACCAACCTGATATCCTTCTATGAGGGCATAACCGGCTGGCTAGATGAGGGGAGAGCAGCGGATGTCATCTGCCTTGACTTCAGCAAGGCTTTTGACACTGTTTCCCAGGACATCCTCATCAGAAAGCTCAGGCAGTGTGGCTTGGACGAGTGGACAGTGAGGTGGATCGAGAGCTGTCTGAATGACAGAGCCCAGAGGCTGGTGATCAATGGCACAGAATCCAGTTGGAGGCCTGTGGCCAGTAGAGTTCCACAGGGATTGGTTCTGAGGCCAACATCAACAACCTGGATGAGGGTACCCTCAGCAAGTTGGCTGATGACACCAAACTGGGAGGACTGGCTGATTCCCCAGAAGGCTGTGCTGCCATTCAGCGGGATCTCGACCGGCTTGAGAGTTGGGCAGAGAGGAATTCATGAGGTTCTACAAGGACAAGTGCAGAGTCCTGCATCTGGGGAGGAACAACCCCCTGCACCGGTACAGGCCGGGGGTCGAACTGCTGAAGAGCAGCTCTGCAGAGAGAGACCTGGGAGTCCTGATTGATAATAACCTAAATATGAAAATAGCTTCACAGTCTTAAGATTTGCAGATTGAATGCCTCATTGGTCCCTATGGAATCATTTTATATTTTTTTTAAATAGAAGCATATAATCAACAAAATCTACATAAAAATAAACATAAGTTTATAATGCATTTCCCAACTCTTCTAATCTCTCTATTCAACTACATGCCTATTGAAGTAAAATAACTATATCTTAAAAAAAATGTAGGTATTAATTTACACAGTTTACCTGTGAAACTGATGTCTAGAGTAGTTTTAAAATCTGAAATTTAAAACCCGACAAGTAATGAGCCAGGAATGGATGTCTGAGTGGTGAATTTGGAAGTCAAAGCAATGAAAGAGCGACAAAAATGTCACGTGGGGATTTGGGAAATGAGTGGTGTAGTCACACTAGAGCTATTGCAGTGACCTGAGGAGGTAGACTGAAGTTGTTGTGGCAGGCACTGGACATTATGCAAGCTTTTGATTACAAGAAAGCATTTATGACTCAAATGCACAGGAAAGGAAAGATCACTTTAATGATATTTTTTTTAATGCTTCTTCAGTCTGTTGTTCTGTATGGGCATTAGTTTATTTATGTTACCTAAAGTTTCTTGTTTCAAGTAATTCATGACAGCATGCCAACACTGCAGACTTACGTCAGACTTTCGAGGATGTAGAGAAACATTATCTCTGGTAGATGTATTTCTATTTACAGAAAGCTTTACTAATACTGTAGTAATTTTTTTAAAAAAATAACACAGAAACAAAAACCACACTGTACTGTTGTCTTTGCTTTGTGTGTTGTCTGTATTGCTTTAAATAAGTTCTATGGGTACATCTGTAGTTTTGTCTGAATTCATGAAACTGTGCGCACATGAGGAGCCATTTGCCTGTATCTTACGTGAATGTATTAGTTCTCCAGTGAAATTTAGCCCAAACCTCTCAGAGCAGCAAATGGAATTACTGAGGTTGTCTCACCACCTGAAGAACTTTGTCAACTGTTGAATAAGCTCACAACAGTGAGTTTTTTGAATCCTGCAAAGATAAGAGTTGAGATTTAGTCTTACTGTCATCCAGAAGTGATCTAACAACCAATAGCAATCTGCAAATATAAACCCCATTTTTTTCTTTTTTTTAAAAAATATTTGATTTTATTTAGTTGGCAGTTTATATATTTGAGATTAAATACAATAATGATATGGAACAGTTACACATTTTTATCTGATAGACTCAAATCAGTGGGTTTTATTTTATTTCTTATGCAGCTCCTGCATTGCTAATCCAGTATAGGAAATAGTACTGACCTGTCAAAGGGATGTTTACCTTATCTGACTCTAGAGGATAGCTAGTCATTTGTAGAGAAAGATCATGAGCACATCTTAAATAAGGTTTGAATCTCAATATAAATCCTTTAGAAAGGGTATTCTGATGCAGTCTCAGATGTTAAGGTGTGCAAGATGATGAAGTCTCTAAAGCTTGGGGAAAACCGAGTCAGGATGTGAACTGAATGGGGAAGGAGATAGACTAATAAGAAGTGCCATTTTTTCCACATCCATTAGGTATTTTATTGACTCTAGTTTAACTTGACTTAAGCTTAGGATGATTTGAAAATACCTAACATACAGGCATTCCATGTCTTAATTTTTGGTTAGTCTTAACAATTGTTTTCTAGACTATTGATACAAAGCATAGTGTCCTGATTTGGTTTTTAAGTGATATCAAATAATAAAAACATACTTTTTTGTAATTTTAGCTTGACTTGGAATGGGATAACATAAAGTCTAGCAGAAAATCTTCCAGTGATTGCCAGGAAAATTTGCTGACATATCATCCTGTGTCAAAGCAGCACAAAGCACATCTGAGGCTGCATTACTTAAGTACAACAAACTGTCTCTAAGAAATAATCTCTGAGCTGGATGCCTAACATTTCTGTTCTTTTTGCTTCTGCTTTGTGGGTATGTGCTAGGGAAGCCAAAGTTGATTTAAAAGAAAATTTTAAAATCCATTTTACTAATCGGATTGTTTTGAATAGCTACTAGTTGGAAGTATTCAGTTATTTTATTATCCTGTTGAATTTCTAGGTGAAAGGGCAGCTGCAATCATTCTTCAAAGGATTAAAACAGGGTGTTTGCCTTCTGTGCCTTTGGGCATGCCTAAGATAGTTTTCAACTTGCCTCTGTGTTCTGAGTTTTCATGCTTCCATCACAGAGTTAAACAGGATGCCAGAGAACATCTGTCCCTCATTCATGCTTTCATTATTTTTGTACTTTAGTTGCATTAGAAATTTCACCCGGTGACTCTGTCTGTTATTAATGCTAGCTGATACGAGAGTTTGTTACTGTGGCCTCTTTGTGCTAGCAGTGCTTCACTATGCTTGCATACCCATTTCTGAATGTTTCTGTTTAAATTGTGTCTTCTGTATGGGACACCACTTTCAGGAATACCTTGTCATCAGGCATAACTGTCTATGTGCTAAAATACTGATTTCTTTAAATTTGGTAGCAACTTTAACTCTTTTTTTTTGTTTTCATATGCTCCTTTTCTGTTATATGGAAATCAAGAGGGGAACAACTGTCTTGAAAGCCCAAGAACTTAAAATGGCTGGGAAAATTAATAGGCACTTGTACTTCTCTGCACATGTTTGTGCCATTTTCAACCACAGTGATTTTGTGGTGCAAGCAACTCATTCCTCGAGCATCTGTTACCTACATCCTGCTAAATGCACTTGCAAAGCACGATGTTTTTGTATTGAGTCTCCTGTATTGAGATGGTATGGGGTTTTTTACAGCTAATAACTTTTACCAGCACACATGAATTTCAATATTGCTTGAAATAATGTTTTACATGTTCCTTCTGCTCCCTGTGTTTTTCTAGTCATCCTCTTTTTCCCCCTTCACAAGGCAGCTTCCTCTAAGAGGTGACTGAAAACTCCCCCTTCGTGTTAATCTAGATCCATTTCACACAGTGTCACCAAGCAGCAACAGTGGAACTACTCATCAATCTGGGAGAGAAAACACGTGCTGAGGATGCCCACAACATAGGCAGTAGTACCCTTCCTGACCAGAGGGCAGTCCTGCTGTACCTGGACACACTGGGGTCTGGGGTCCTTCAACACGAGGGCTGTCAGCAGTTCCAGACAAGGGTTGGGAATGAATCAAATTTAGGGTCCATCCATTGAGTCCAGACAGCAGGTGAGAACGGAGGTAGTACTATACACGAGGATACATCAAAAGCCATATGCCAGAAAGTTCTGGTAGCAGTGGCTGACCAGGCCTCATCTTAGGTAGAGCTCTTGGGGCCTTTGGGTAGAGCAGAGTAGATCCCAGGTGGAGGTCAGTGCCATTAAGGCCAATTAGTGACCATTTTCCCTTGTGGCACTGCCTGGTAGTTGATTCTAACAGGTTCAAAGAAGCTGTTGTGCCCTCTGACTCCAGCTGGAGCCTCGTGTTCAGCAGTTTTCTGAGAAGTGTTTCTGAAAAAAGTAAATCCTTTATGTTCATTTAGGTAACACTGTAAGAAAAGTAGATGATATCTGTCATATCAACCACCTTGACTGAGAAATCTTCTGAAGTTAATAAGGAACAAAGTGACTCAGATACTTTAAAGTCACTAACTTTGCAGGTAAATATGTAGGTATCTTCAAAGCTAGCCTGGTAATAAAAAAGAAAGCGGCAACAACAAGGCAAGTATAGACACTTAGAAAAAATCCCACTATGTGAGCAAATAACTATGCTTTTGTTTCTGAATGAAACTTTCTTGCCGGAAACTTCAGCTGGACGCAATTTAATTATTTATTATATCTATGGGAGTGATCTTGTTGCAAAATGTAACTTTCATGCCAGGGTGTTGAAAAAGTAATTTTCAAGGATATGTCCATGTGCAGTGTCCAAATTTTTTTTCGTTAAAGGACTTGAGGTAATAAACATTAGTAACCTATATTGTACTCTAGTCCATTAACTAATTAATAAGTGGCCTGTTGGCTAATTGCAGCTTTATAGTCCCGTCTCAACAGTGTTGATAACCCCTTACAGCATGAGCATTAGTGGTCCATGAAGTACTAGTACTTGCTGAAATAACCCCATTTTTTAAATTTTCTCAGTTAGCACAGTGACCATCTGTGTGTAAACTATGATAGCTGAAAAAGAACAGCTTGGGGAAATAAGCTTAAGAGTTGCATTTGCAATTGCTACAGAATGTCAAGCCAGGAAAGTTTGTGTCTGATTAATTTGTGGAATACGCAAAGCAGAGAATTAAAAACACGGAGTGCAAAAGAGTTTTACATTTGTGGTAGATGTGACTGCAGCAGTCTGCCTAATAGCACAGGGTCAGCCATGGCACTAAGTCACTTCTGTCATTCACTCTCTAAGTAGCTTAGTGAAGATCTCTCACCCCAGTAAGGGTTGGGTTTCTTTTTGCCTTAGACTTCTGACAATAACAGCAAGAAAAGATGAAGACGGACATGGGAGAAGAAGCAGTGGGAAGGACAGAGAGGCCAGTGACATGCTGCACCTCCTACCTTGTCCCCTTGCTGTCTCCTGTCCATCAGTACTACATTGCTTTCCAAAGGTTGGGCATGTGCCCCTTACATTGTCAGAGGAGGAGGAAGTGCAGTGGTGGCAAGGAGAAAAGCAATATGCCATAGTTACAGGTCATGAGACCTGATAGTTTTTCCCAGCTTGCAGTACTTATGATTTGGATTTCTGAAATTAAAGTGCAGAAGTCTTTGCTATGCCTGTGTATTTCAGTAATACAGTCTTTGTTTCTATCCTTTTTTTCTGAAGGATTTTAGAGCCTTTTTCTCATTTGGGGTTCTTACCTTGGAAAATAATAAAGATTCCATGTAAAAGTTGTTAAAAAACCTTTTCTGAATGAGTAGGGGGTGTACCATGATTTCTTTACTCCATATTTCTTTATTTGTGTTTATTTAATAACAAAATCACAGAATTTACATGCTTTACAAGTACCATATTCAGAAATGACTGGTTAGTGAAGTATTTTTAGAAAGACTGCCATAGTTTTTTAGTAAAAATTCAAGGATCTGCTTGAAAATTCAAAAACATCAGAAAAAGTACATGACAGGTATCACTAAAGATAATCTATGTAAAAGAACAACCATTTAATAGATTTTTCTGTTAAAGATTCCACAATCCAGAGTTCTTTAAATTGTCTTTCAACACAGAACATAGCAATTTTTTAAAAGTATTTTCAGCCTGGAAACCAGTCTCATTCAACATCTTCATCAATGACCTGGATAAGGGGACAGAGTGCACCCTCAGAAAGTTGGCTGGTAGCACCAAACTGGGAGGACTGGCTGATTCCCCAGAGGCTGTGCTGCCATTCAGCGGGATCTGGACCAGCTTGAGAGTTATACAGAGAGGAACCTCATGAGGTTCAACAAGGACAAGTGCAGAGTCCTGCATCTGGGGAGGAACAACCCCATGTACCAGCACAGACTGGGGAATGACCTGCTGGAAAGCAGCTCTGCAGAGAGAGGCCTGGAAGTTCTGGTGGACAGAAAACAAAACAGGAGCCAGCAAAGTGCCCTTGTGACCAAGAAGGGCAGTGACATCCTGGAATGCCTCAAGAGGAATGTGTCCAGCAGGTCAAGAGTGGTTCTTTTCCTCCTCTGCACTGCCCTGGTGAAGCCTCATCTAGAGTACTGTGTACATTTCTGGGCTCCCCAGATAAAGTTCTAGAGAACTTGTAGACAGAGTCCAGTGGAGGCCTACCAAGATAATCAGGGTATCGAAATATCTCTCTGATAAGGAAAGGCTGTGAGACTTGAGGCTGTTTAGCCTGGAGAAGATTCCAGCTCATGACAGGTGAAAAGCAGCTGATTAACAGCTAAATTTCTTTCTACACTTTTGAGGGTTTATTTCCTTAAGAATAAATGCCAGCACATTTCATAGAATCACTGAATTAAAATAGTTAGAAAAGATCACCAATTACAAGCACTATCCTCACACTGCTGAGCCCATCGCTAAACTAAACCACATCCCTCAACATCTCATCCGTCTGTCTTTTAAATATCTCTGATTAGGAAAGGTTGTGAGACTTGAGGCTGTTTAGCCTGGAGAAGACTGAGGGAGGATTTTGCCAACACTTATAACTGCTTAAAGAGTAAATATTAAGAGAATGTAGCACTCAGTGTCAAGACAAGGGATAACGGGCACAAGCTGGAACACAAGAGTTCCACTTGAACTTGAGGAAAAGCTTCTTTTTTGTGAGAGTGAGGGAGCCCTGGCACAGGCTGCCTGGAACGTTTGTGCTCTCCTTCACTGGAGGTTTTCAAAACACATGTGAAACATTCCTATGTGGCCTGATTGAGGTGAACCTGCTTTAACAGAGTTGGACTAGGTGATCTCTAGAGGTCCCTTCCAACCCCCACCATTCTGTGATTCTATGAAAAGCTGTTTGATGGGACTAACAGAAAATAATACAAAAGACCTATTGCTAGACCTCTTTCCATTCCTTCTTTGAACAGGCAGACCCATCTGTTCATTTACTCTCTCTAAAACTTAGAAGCAGAATATCCCACAGATCACCTGTTTCATCTCTCTCACAACCCTTCTGTAAGGCTGCATAAGTATTTCTTTCTCTGGAAGTCCTTAATACCTTTGTCATGTTGTTGTTGCTCTTCTTTCTGAAAAAAAAAAAAAAAAAAAAGGCCCAGACCTCAAGGCATGCTAAAGAATGTTGCATGGGATTGTTATAGTAGAAGTGGTACTTGTGTACTTAAACTACAGATGTACCCATAGAACTTATTTAAAGCAATACAGACAACACACAAAGCAAAGACAACAGTACAGTGTGGTTTTTGTTTCTGTGTTATTTTTTTAAAAAAATTACTACAGTATTAGTAAAGCTTTCTGTAAATAGAAATACATCTACCAGAGATAATGTTTCTCTACATCCTCGAAAGTCTGACGTAAGTCTGCAGTGTTGGCATGCTGTCATGAATTACTTGAAACAAGAAACTTTAGGTAACATAAATAAACTAATGCCCATACAGAACAACAGACTGAAGAAGCATTAAAAAAAATATCATTAAAGTGATCTTTCCTTTCCTGTGCATTTGAGTCATAAATGCTTTCTTGTAATCAAAAGCTTGCATAATGTCCAGTGCCTGCCACAACAACTTCAGTCTACCTCCTCAGGTCACTGCAATAGCTCTAGTGTGACTACACCACTCATTTCCCAAATCCCCACGTGACATTTTTGTCGCTCTTTCATTGCTTTGACTTCCAAATTCACCACTCAGACATCCATTCCTGGCTCATTACTTGTCGGGTTTTAAATTTCAGATTTTAAAACTACTCTAGACATCAGTTTCACAGGTAAACTGTGTAAATTAATACCTACATTTTTTTTAAGATATAGTTATTTTACTTCAATAGGCATGTAGTTGAATAGAGAGATTAGAAGAGTTGGGAAATGCATTATAAACTTATGTTTATTTTTATGTAGATTTTGTTGATTATATGCTTCTATTTAAAAAAAATATAAAATGATTCCATAGGGACCAATGAGGCATTCAATCTGCAAATCTTAAGACTGTGAAGCTATTTTCATATTTAGGTTATTATCAATCAGGACTCCCAGGTCTCTCTCTGCAGAGCTGCTCTTCAGCAGTTCGACCCCCGGCCTGTACCGGTGCAGGGGGTTGTTCCTCCCCAGATGCAGGACTCTGCACTTGTCCTTGTAGAACCTCATGAATTCCTCTCTGCCCAACTCTCAAGCCGGTCGAGATCCCGCTGAATGGCAGCACAGCCTTCTGGGGAATCAGCCAGTCCTCCCAGTTTGGTGTCATCAGCCAACTTGCTGAGGGTACCCTCATCCAGGTTGTTGATGTTGGCCTCAGAACCAATCCCTGTGGAACTCTACTGGCCACAGGCCTCCAACTGGATTCTGTGCCATTGATCACCAGCCTCTGGGCTCTGTCATTCAGACAGCTCTCGATCCACCTCACTGTCCACTCGTCCAAGCCACACTGCCTGAGCTTTCTGATGAGGATGTCCTGGGAAACAGTGTCAAAAGCCTTGCTGAAGTCAAGGCAGATGACATCCGCTGCTCTCCCCTCATCTAGCCAGCCGGTTATGCCCTCATAGAAGGATATCAGGTTGGTCAAACAGGATTTCCCCTTGGTGAAGCCATGCTGAATCCCCCTGATAACCATCTTATCCTTCATATGTTCAGTGATACCATTCAGGATGAGTTGTTCCATCACTTTTCCAGGGATGGAGGTGAGGCTGACTGGCCTGTAGTTTCCTGAGTCGTCCCTTTTTGAAGACTGGCGTGACATTGGCCTTTCTGCAGTCCTCAGGCACCTCTCCTGTCCTGCATGATTGTTCAAAAATGACGGAGAGAGGCTTAGCAATCACATCAGCCGGCTCCCTCAGCTCTCTGGGATGCATCCCATCAAACAAGTACACCACTATCCAAGATCACCAAGTACAATCACTATCCTCACACTGCCAAGCCTGTCACTAAACTAAACCACGTCCCTCAACATCTCATCCATCCGTTCTTTAAATATCTCCAGGGATGGTGACTCCACCACCTCCAGGCCTGGGCAGCCCATTCCAATGCTTAATAACCCTCTCAGTGAACAAGTTCTTCCTGATGTCCAATCTAAATCTTCCCTGGTACAATTTGAGCCCAGCTCCTTGTGTCCTACCATTCATTGCTAGAGAGAAGAGATTGACGCTGACCTCACTTCAACTCCCTTTTGAGGACAACTCCACTTAAGAGAAAGAGATGAACGAGCTCTATGTCAGTTGTTACCTTGAAAATAGTCGAGACCAAGCTTTGAATTCGTTATTTAGTTGTTTTGGAAAAATTTCTTAACTTGGCACCAGTGCTGCTTTCAGATAGTTACCGTTTTGGCGACATTTGTAATTCCTGTGTGAAGGAATTACAACTCCCTTTCAGATAGGTGTAGAGAGTGATTACATATCCTCTCAGTCTCCTCTAGGCTAAACATCTCCAGCTCCCAGAGCTGGTCCTGATCAGACTTGTGCTTCAGACCTTTCACCAACTTTGTTGCCCATCTCTGGACATGCATCAGCACCTCAATGTCCTTCTTTTACTGGGGGGCCCAGAACTGAGCACAGTATTTGAGATGTGGCCTCACCAGCACCGAGCACAAGGGGACAATCACTTCTCTGATGCTGCTGCTACTTCTGATACAGATCAGGATGCCACTGGCCTTCTTGGCCACTTGGCCACACTGCTGGCTCATGCTCAGCTGGCCGTCAATTAATATCTCCAGCTGCTTTTCTGCAGGACAGTGTAGAGGGTTTGCCTTGGTCAGGTTTGGTAGTGGAGGGGCTTTAAACAAAGGTCTGCCAGAAGCTTCTCTTATAGCTGACAGGGCTAATGCCAGTCAATTCTAAAATGGATCCACAGCTGACCAAGGCCTGGCCAATTAGTGACTGAGGTAACACCTCTGTGAATAATGTATTTAACAAGGGGACGAAGTTGCTGTGCAGTTGCTGAACAGCAGCAGCAACAGGGAGTGAGAATGTGAAAACATCTCTGCAGACACCAAGGTCAGTGGAGGAGGAGGGGGAGAAGGTGCTTAGGCTCTAGAAGAAAGACTCCCCTGTGATCTCTCCTGTGGTGAAGACCATGGTGAGACAGCTGTGTCCCTGCAGTCCAAGAAGGATTATGGGGGAGCAGCCCATGGAGGACCCCATACTGGAGCAGGTAGATGCCTGAAGGATTCCGTGGGAAGCCCACAGTGCAGCAAGTTCCTGCCAGGACCTGGGAGCCTGTGGGGAGAGAGGAGCCCACACTAGAGCAGGTTTGCTGTCAGTACTTGTGATCCTGTGAGGCTGGAGCAGTCGGTACCCGAAGGACTGTTCTCCTGGTGAGTGACCCCTGTTGGGGCAGGGTGTGAGGAGCTGCCCCTGTGAGAAGCCCCATGCTGGAGCAGTTCGTGAGGAACTGTAGCCCATGAGAAGGACCCACGTTGGAGAAGTTCATGAGGGACTGTCTCCCATGGGAGGGGCCCCACACTGTAGCAGTGGGAAGCGTGAGGAAGCCTCCCTGTGAGAAGAAGCAGTGGCAAAGTCCATCTGCAATGACTGGACTGTAACCTCCATCCCCCATTGCCTGTGCCACTGTGGGGAAAGGAAGGAGAGTCCTGGGAAGAGGGAGGAGTGGGGGCAGGTGTTTCAACATTCGGTTTTATTTCTCATTTCCTTGCCCTGTTCTGATTGTTCATTAATAAAACAAACCATTTCTCCCCAAGTTGAGTCTGTTTTGCCCGTGACACTAATCACTGAGTGATCTCCCTGTCCTTATCTTGACTCACAAACCTCTCGTTATATTTCTCTCTCCCCTGTCCAGTTTAGGAGGGGGAGTGGCAGAACGACTTGGTGGGCATCTGGCACTCAGCCAGGGTTAAACCACCACGGATGGCTTTCCAGCCACATATCTCCAAGCCTGCAGTGTTGCATGGGATTGTTGTGGCCAAGTGCCAGATCCTGCACTTGTTAAACCTCATACAATTCATCTCAACCCATTGCTTCAGCCTGTCCAGGTCCCTCTGAAGAACCTTCCTGCCCTCAAATAGATGTACCCACCTGCCCAGCTTGGTGTCAGCAGCAAAGTTTCACCTGGAGGGAGCACTCAGTCCTTTCATTCAGATCATTGACAAAGATGTTAAACAAAACAAGCCCCAGCATTGAGTCCTGAGGAACACCACTAGTGATTGGCTGCCAACTGACTTTGAAATATGAGAGGTCTCAGACGTTTTCTAGAGTTGACTTTTCAAATACCTGTAATCAAGATTTCTTCACAACATGAATTTACCACTTTCAAAAAGTGGTAAACTTAGGTACTTGTGTACCTAAGATTACCTACGACTGTTCATTTTTACTGTGTCATTGTCATGACCACATATTTCTCATTTTGAGAGAAAGGTGACTGAGACCCCTCATGTATTGCTAGTGACTTTTTTCCTTGATTTTTTCCAGTATTATTTTTCCATTTCCCTGATTTTCTTACTGAGGTACGTAGATCAATCCTATGGCTTTAACTTTCTTTTTCTTCTTCTTCTATTTATTTTTATTTCTTTTTCTTTCACAGAACCACAGAATCATTATGGATGGAAAGGATCTTTAAGATCACCAGGTACAAGCACTATCCTCACACTGCCAAGCCTGTCACTGAACTAAACCACGTCCCTCAACATCTCATCCATTTGTCTTTTAAATATCTCCAGGGATGGTGACTCCACCACCTCCAGGCCTGGGCAGCCCATCCCAACACTTCATAACCCTCTCAGTGAACAAGTTCTTCCTAATGTCCAATCTAAATCTTCCCTGGTACAATTTCAGCCCAATTCCTTATGTCCTACCATTCCTTGCTAGAGAGATTGACGCTGACCTCACTACAACTCCCTTTTGAGTAGTCGTAGAGAGTAATCATGTCTAATTTCTGACCGCTTATCATTTATGACTGTCCTGAGATAAAAGCACAGGGGATTTTGGATAAGGATTCTGTATACTGTAATTCACGTAAAATGCATGTGCATTGTTACCTTTTATGTGGAACCGTAGGTGTCTACTTAACAGAAAGAACAAAGTATGTAAAAAACCCCAGCATTCACACAAAGTGAGAGCAGGCTAATTCTTGTGATTCCATGTGTTATTAAAATTTGTCGACTGAGCAAGAAGCAGCCTACTTTGGAGATCATTTGAGAACATAATCCCGGTTTTTCAGTGGTTTTACTTCAGTAGCTACAACTGTGCCCGTATGCAGAGATGAACGAGCTCTAAGGTGCCGGCACTATAAAAACCAGTATTTGTAATTAAATGGGCCCGTAACTTCATATGTCAACTGTTACCTTGAAAATAGTCGAGCCCAAGCTTTGAATTCGTTATTTAGTTGTTTTGGAAAAATTTCTTAACTTGGCACCAGTGCTGCTTTCAGATAGTTACCGTTTTGGCGACATTTGTAATTCCTGTGTGAAGAATAAATGCCTATGTCAATATACCTGTGTAGCAAAAAGTACTAGGAGCTATGTTGTTATCAGATTTCTGTTATTGAAAAGGCTTATTTTAGAAACACTTAGCTTTACTCATTATGCCAAACTCCAGGGTGACTTAAAGGCTACTGTATGTTTAGTTATTTAGAGTTCAACATACCAACATAGTTTGAGATGCAATCCTTCAAGGCTTTCAAAAGAAGTCTTTGGTGAGTTTGCTTGAATTCCATCAAATTCAGTATAATACTTGTGTTTTAAAACAAACACTGAAGCAAGCATTTTCCAGCAGTAAAGATGCTGTGATATTTTAAAATGTTGTTACTTTTTTTTCATTTTTGAGAAATATTTTTTAAGTCCAGACCCAGGGAACACGAAACAGCTTAAAAGTCACACATAGGCTTTTTTGTAAGCACCTTTCCTTCTCCTTAACAGCTCTCAGAATTTTGGTATTTTTGTGGGGACTTTGATAACAGTATAAATATGATTCTTGAATAGAAGTTACAGTAAAATGAAGCATTATCAAACACTTAATATTTTGTGGCCATTTGGGATTAGCCTGTCTTTCCTGAAATTCAGAAAAGATGATCCGTTATCTTATAATCCAGCCTTTATTTCTGTTTTTTGTCCAATTTCAGTATGTTTAGGTACCAGACTCTGACCTCCATATTGCGTTATTGCATGAAGGCTCATACACAGCTTGGAATACTTGGAAGTGAAATTTGCTCACCCCTATTCCTCTCTGCTGTGTCTGAAGAATATCAGCATATTTTCAGCTCCTGTGGTTTTCTTCTGGTGTTGACTCTCAAAGTTTGTGATGCATGTGATAAAATGTACCTTATTTGTGTAATTCAGAACAGCAGTTCTGAATTAACTTTTCTTTAACAAGATGCAAAAGAATCTTTTAGGTTTTTTCCTCAACAAAATACATTTTTCTGCTACTGAGATTTGTATTTTCTTTTAAGCTTGTAAATTTATCTGTCTCTGTGTTGCTGTTGATTTTAAGCCCAGTAGTTTGTGCAATACACCAACAGTTAGAGAACTCACTTGGTTTCTGTGTTCTTGTAATTAAACGCCTGATTTGTAGATGTTGGAAGATGTCAAACTTTTTTGACATACGTACAATTTTATAGCTAATCTAGCCTTTTAAGCCTGAAAGAACACTAGCAATGCCAGATTAAATTAGCAATGCCACATAAAACCATTCGGCTATTTTAAAATCAAGATGTAGAATGTAAATTAAAAAGGCAGGCAACACTTGAGTTGCCTCTGAACTTCTAATAACATTAGCCTGCTTTCTGGCAGTTGTTTTATTTGCCTTCCTGAGCTTCCTTGGAGCTCCTATACTGTCTAATAGCTGCACAGGGTAAAAACTTTCCTGGTTTCTGGCTGTATAAGCTTTCCAGACTCCTGGTGCTTCTGAGCTGCCAAAGCTCCAAAGACTTGTGACTGGATATTACAAAACGTCTACCTTTATTTCTTCCAAAAGAGGCAGCAGGAGGGTTGGATTTTCTTTTTAATGCCCTCCCTCCCTTGTTTGTTGCCTCCTTGCATTGTTCTCCCAGGGAATATTTTGCATCTTGAACTTGCTTTTCAACTAAAAAAACATCCCAGACATTCACAGGTCGGGATGGTTCCTGTTGCAGATCAGTCATGGACAGGAAGAACAAAATAGGGAAATTGTGGTGCTGCACATCAGCCCATGTAGAAAGCATGCTCTGGAGGCTGCAGGACTGTTACATGCATGACCTCAATATGGGCAGGAGCCTTGATGATAGGAAATGTGTTCAGCTTCTGTGTAGAACAGGCTGCAGAATCTGATCAGTATTGCGCTGGAAGAAAATCATCAATGACAATACCAACCTCTAGATCTCGAAGGCATAAACCTCAAAAGTTTTCTGACAAAAGTGACAAGAGGCATGTCTTTGCTAAATAGCTCGCTTACAGAGAAATCGTAGATTTCTCTTTCTGTCCTTTTCACACATGCATAAGCTTAAATACAAGGCATAATCAAGCCTTTTCAAACTTTATGCCTTGGAGTGTGTATGCACACTTCTCTGTTTATACAGTTGTAGCAGATATATCCATAGTGAAACACATTTTCTTCTTTCTTTCTGCTACTACCATGGAAAACGCATGGAAGCATCACCTGCTTTCTTTAGATCTTAAGGAAAAAACAAAAAGCAGCATTATCAGCAAATACAAGTCCTGGTGTCCCTGCAGCTAAAACAATTTCAAGCTTTGGATAAAGAAATTAGTACCCTCTCTATTTATTGCTGAAATTGTTAAAGATGTTTTTGTGTTTTACAGGACTTACTGCCTTTCAAATCTTATGCTATTTACTTAAGAAAAAAAATAGTGCCTACATCTCCATTCGATAAAAAACCTGAAACTTTACAGAGTAAAAATAATGAAGGTGAATTTAGCTCTCCTAAATTTAGGGGCTGGACCTGGTACCTAAATCAAATCATGTCAGTGGTTCTTAGGATGCGTGAGACTGGGCAACTATGACTCAAAAACTCCTCAGTTTCTGTGTAGGGACCTAAAGGCCAGACATTTATTGCCAAGGAATATAGAACAGCACTAGATCCCTAATCATGGGCCACCGATTCAAGTCCATGATACACACAATGCCTACATATAAGCCACACTCTTACATTGCTGTTACAGTGTAGACCCTGTCTGAATAATCAAGCATATAATTAAACTCATCCAAAATTATACATCAACGTTTGGTCAGACAAGCAACTCTAAATTCCCTTAGTCATACTCAAGTCTGCTTTGATGCAAGCTCACATACCTATGAGCTGAATGTGACTTATAAAAATCAAATGTGTGTGGTATTTTTTGAAGGATCAATTTTTCACCATTCCACTTAGCACGGCATACAAAGTACATCTCTTCATGGGTTAATCTATAGTTGTTTGAGTAACCACCAAATCATGAGTGTAAAAGGGTCTCAAAGCCTAAGGTTAGGCACACAGCTTTACTAAATCTCCCTGTTTGGGAAAGGCATAAGCAATTAATCCAATATCACACACAAATTCTGGCATAGCTGGTCAACCAAGTAACTTTATAGTATTGAGTTTTTCACATTACTTGGAGGATCAGTTACTGTTGCATCAAAACACCAGTCCATTAAGCTACCTTCACCTAAGAAGAAAAGAGCTAACTTCTGTCTCTTTAGAAAAGGTCTTTCTGGGAGAAGTGATGTTTGCCAGCTCAAAAACAACATACTTGTGTCTTTCTGTAAAGGTATATCTAAATAGGATACAACAAATACAGACACTTCCATTACACCTTATGAATACGGAACACTACTGTAGCAATAAAAATAATATAAAAAATTATCAGCCTACTGCCACTATCACCTCTGAAGAGCCACGAAATGTTTGTAATCTAGTTTTGCACTCTTAGTTTGCCGAAATTTGCTTTCAACGGTTGTCTAGTTAGCACTCATAACATAAAGCTGTGTGTGTATATTCTTAATCTGATCAGGCCTCAGTCTCAGTGGTAGAACAGTAAATAACAGTACTAGAGCCAGTTGCAAACACTGCTCAACTCTTAAGGTGCCTTTTCTCCATTGTTTTGTGGCAAAGCCAAATGCGTTAGCCTAGATTAAAACTTTTACAATAAAAGTCAGTCAAAATCACGGAGTTTTGAGCTAAACTGTCTCTGCAGTTGGACCTGACAAAGTCCACTCACAATTTAACACAGTTTGACTATCCAATACCTAAAGATGACACATCTCCCTAGGAAGGAGCATTCTTTGCACTGAGAAGTGGTGTAGGAGGCAGTTACCCGCCACTTCTCAACATGCTCGCTGCTGCCTCAGCCCATCTTTTTCCCTGATCCTCTCCTTCAATTCTCAGTGCAATATGGGATCCCTAGAAAAACAGTTCATACTACTCCCAGGGTTTTAAGGCAAGAGCTATGAAGTTTTTTTAAAAAGACACGAAGAAATAAGCATGAAGCTGAGCTTTGGCTGGAGTCACACGGCCAGAATTAAATTTCCATTATTCCTTATGTTTCTCAGTTTCACGGACAGGAAAAGAATAAACCAAACCGGGGGGCCCGGCCTCGGCTCTGCCGTCACGGCGAAGGCAATCCCGGGACGACGCTTTCCGCATCCGACCGCCGCCTTACCCACGAACCAACCTCTCGGATCGCCGCCGCCGACGGGGAGGGGCAGGCAACGGATCGCGCCTTATGCAACCGGCTCAGGGAGCAACCGCCTCCCGGCCAACAGCTCGGTGCTGCCCGTGAGTCCTGAGGGCGGGCGAAGGCGGGGTCTCGCCTCAGCCGTGCCGGGAGGGAAGGAGCTCCCGCCCTCCGTCTCCCGCGGGGGCGTGCCGTACCGCAGGTGCGGTGTCCGCCGCAGCGAGAGGAGGCTTCAGGCGGGAGGCGGTTCCGGGCGGCGGCCCTGCTGGGTTTGACGGGGGCGGCGGTACCGGGGCGCGGGGTTGGTTGTTGCCGTCGGCTGCTCGGCTCCTCCTGCCCTGCTGCTGCCTGAACGGGAGCTGGTGCGGGCTTCTCAGGGCAGCCGCACGCTGCAGTGGAGGAGGAGAGGGCGGGAAAAGCCTGAGCCCTTACAAGCTTTCTCCACAGATCTGGCTGATCCTCCGCGTCCGGACTCCGTGTCAAGCCGTCTGGCTGTAGGGAAGCAAGTGCCCGGGACGACCTTTATCCACTCCCAATGCTGCCCTCCTGGATACCGGGCGCTGCCGCCGGGATTGTTTCCTTGCACTTCATCCAGAAACTCCTCTTCCCGTATTTCTGGGCTGACCTGAGGTACCTGATGAAAGTACTGATGTATGGACTGAGAGTGGAGATGTACCGGCTGCAAGGAAGGATTGTCACCGTCCTGGACAAGTTTGTGAAACTGGCTGAGAAGCAACCCCACAAGCCGTTCCTCATCTACGAAGGGAAGGTGTACACCTACCAGGATGTGGACAGGAGGAGTAACAGGGTAGCACAGGTCTTCCTACAGCACGAGGTTCTGAAGAAAGGCGACACGGTGGCCATGCTTATGGGCAATGAGCCAGACTTCATCCATGTGTGGTTTGGACTGGCCAAGCTGGGCTGCGTGGTGGCTTTCCTCAACTTCAATGTCCGCTCCAGATCTCTCCTGCACTGTGTCAGTAGCTGTGAGCCCAAGATACTGGTTGTGGGAGCAGGTAGAGTATACACCTGATGCCTACATCCAATGCTTTTAATGTCACACCTCCCCTGAGGATGTCTCTTCCAGTCTCTTTATTTACAACCTGTTTTTCAGATGTTCACAGAGTGAAAGAAACCTAGGGCCAGGAGTGGCTGCAGGAGATCATAAAGCTTAAGCCTACCAGGCAGGATAGAGGATGTCCATGCTTTGGGGACATCTATGTAACTTTTTCTTCAAAAACATGCACAGTAGGAAGGTTTGCAACATCTAAGTACAGCCTGTTCCAAGCGGTCAGTTGCTTTGGGAGTTGCTTAATGTTGTCTCAGAAAAGATTAAAGTGATCTATTAAGAATAATAGCCTTTTCCATTTTAAAGAGTTAATCTTAAATCGTGTACTTCATTCTCCTGTGCCATCTCCCTATCCTAGTGATCAAAACCACTGAAAATTAGAAGATCTAAGACCATATCATAAAACCTGGGCTGTACAACTGTTTGCAGAGGTATGATAGTCTTTCAGAGACTAAAGTTGAGAGGTTTTTTTACAAGTATAGCACACAGGAGTTTGATTTGTAGTAAGCAACATACTGTTTAGTATTGGATCGTGGAAGAAATTGCTGTGTTTGAATAGGAAATAGTCATATGTGTTGTGTACATTTCCATATAATTACATTTTTATTCAGTGCCTCGAATTAAAAATCTTGATGTAGGCATATTGTGTATTGTATATTCAAACTGGACTTCAATTATAGAGATGTATAAACTGTATACACATCCAAAACCTAAACTTGCCTTGGCATAATGGCCAAGTTCAAGTGAACCTGCGACGTTAAAAGAACCCTGACATTTGGTTGCAGGAGAGTGTTTCAAAATACTAAAAATTAATGTTGTTCTGAGTCTCTGAAATTTTTGTTTTAAGTCTATTCCGCCAATTTCTATTTCACAACTTCTTGCCTTATTTCTGTTACACAGGTTGTGGGGTTTTGCATCCATGACATTTAAATAGTGGAATTTCCTTCCATCAATCCTCTGCTGCTGCAAAGTTGTGTTTTAAAAAATATATTTAAGATTTTTCCCATGCATATTTTATATTTTTTTTCACTCTGTATATGTTAGTCTGGTTTAAGAATGTTTGGTGATTAAAACAAGCTAATCGCAAAAAAAAGCCAGTTTAAATATAACCACAAAACACTTCATGATAATGCTTATGAACTGACAGTTTTTAATTTTGCCTTCTTAAGTAATTTTTTAAAAATCTCATTTAACACCATCTTATGAAAAGGTGCTTTTTAGTGTATGGATTGTGGAATGGAAATTCTTGCTTATTGACTGTGGTGAAGGTGAAGAAGAACTTTGGATCAAAACTTTTAGCAAAGAGTAGTCTTTATTAAAATGACATGTTAACTAGTGCAAAATGAAATGTTAACTAGGAATGTCAAAAAGCATTGCAAGGCAGGAATGGGGTCTGTGTTCTCTGTTCTTAATTTGTTACCAACAGGTAATAGTGAGAGCAACTATGTTGAACTAACTTATTCTAGGAGTCTGCCTCTGCTCACAAAAGGTCTGTGTTCAGACAGGTAGTAGTACATAGAGATACCAAAAAATTAGTCTCTGATAAAACTGGTCTTTATGTGTTGGTCTTCTGACTGGATTCATGGGTTTTAGTCTATGAAGTAAGTTTGTCAGTCCCCTGAGCTTGCAAGGCTTCATGGTATTTTTCTTTGGGATTTGGATGCTCTTTTTTATCTGTACTTATGAAAGAAGTTGAAGTTCTGTTATGTCTTTCTTCGTCAACCACAGTATATGGAAAGGCAGCATCTCCAAACAAGTTCAGGTTTTGCAACTGAAGGTTCATATCCCATTCACAGTGACTCTGAGGACAAACTCATACTACTTTTGAAACAAAACCATATTATACATAATTATTGTACATAATTTCCCTCTAATGTTTATAGAAATTGCAGGGAAGTATTTGACATTGAGATTACACAGTCAGATAATTCTCAGAGGTCTGTTAAACATATTTTTGTCCAACATTAATCTGTGTTTCAAGAGATTTTTCCTTGCCAGTCGGTATGACTTGAACTTTCTTGTTTGTTTTGCGGCTGTGGCTGTTTTTCACAGGATTGTGCACAGCTTGAACATAGTTGTTTTTTTTTTTTTCAAATATTTACACTATGGCAAGCCAAGCTTTGGTCTAATATCTATCATCATCATAGTCAGGCATCATGTTTGGCAAGTAAGATTGACTTTTAATTAGAGATTAATTTGTAATGGTATTTCTGGATAGTGGAAGTTCTAATTTTAAAAAATACATAGGTTTTGCACCCTCTGCAAACAAATATAGGCTTGACTTAGCAATTCTGGTAACAAAACTATCCTTTCAGTATTTTGGATGTCCTTCAGTTAATATACTGAAACACAACAGAAGTCATCATCTTAATAATTAGACCAGTGCTTAAAAAAAACCAGTGCTTAGCAATACCAAAACAGTGCTTAGCAATACCAAATTTGCTCTTGAAATTCTTTTCTACAGTGGCATGTTAGCTTACTGTTAAGGTTAAATTTGTGCTGAAGGGAACCTTCCAGCTTCTGCTGATACTGGAACAGTTCCCACAGATAACTGTTTATTGTGAAATCTTCCCTGATCAGAACGGTGTAGCCTTCTTCTGTGTGAGATGGTTGCATCGTGCATCTTCTTTTGGTACATCTTACCATTTTTTCCCGAGTGCTTTTATTTTTAACAAATGTGATAGCTCTGTCCAGATAAGATAGGTACTATTTAGGGTTGCATTTTCTTCAGCACCTTCTTCAGTCTTTCGTGCTGCCTCTCGCAAGTTCACTCTCATTTGTGGACTTTGTACTTTTGAGTTTTGTTTTGTGCCTGTACATTTTTCAGATGTTGTGATTCATTAGCCAATCTGATTAGTATAATCTCGTCTTTCTTTCAGCACTTACAGTTGAGACTTTCTCCCGGCCTGATGATTCTCTAATATTTTTATTGCCTTTTCTAACTTTCTATGGCAATCTTCCAATAGTACTCAATTTTGAGGGAGTTTGTTTTGACTTGTGTAGTCTACAAACATTCTGCAATTTAATGTTTTTTTCTTAAGCTACAGGTAGAAAAGCTTCTAAAAATTGCCAGTTTCTTACGTGAAATGGCTATCTCTAAAAGACAGCAATGTTCTTTTAATTCATTTATCACAATCTGATAATTTTTTTCCCAACCACAGGCTTATAAGGCAAATATAAATTCTCTGGTTTGTCAATATTTAGACTTTGTATCCTATTCCAGTGTTTCCACCTGCCTTTGCGGAAGAGCGAGAGTTTTTGCTTTAGGTACTATCATCTCTTTGCTGTGTTCCCAGAGCTTTTAGCTCTTGCTTTAATTTGTTACGTAACTTTCTCACACTTGCATTCCCAGAAGCACTGTCTACCACCACTCCCATTTTGGGGAATGTTTGTTGAAAGAGATTCAAAAGCCAGAGCTTAAGGCTATGTTTTTAATAAAACAGCAGTTAACTAACATGAGTAAATGAGAAAATTTTAAAGGAGAAAAAAAGGAAGCTGTATGCCCTTCTCTCTGTTAGACTGACAGCATTAGCTTACTCTAACAGCAATCTGACCTCTGTAAACATTGTATGTCCTTACTACATTTGTTACCATGTTATGCCACCCTTATATGTTTAAAAACTGGTTAATCAAATGAGTAAGGTACTATTTAAAATGAAGGCACCCTTTAAGGCAGAGTGTTTCTTCTAGGTAATATTCTATTCGTTGCAGTCTCACTTATGGAATCAAAAAGTCATTTCACCTGGAAGAGACTTTCAGGATCATCAAGTCCAGCCTTTTTCCCAGCCCTATCCACCACTAGACCATTTTCCTAAGTGCAATGTGCACCTGTCTCTTAAACACCTCCAGGGACAGTGACTCTACCACCTCCCTGGGCAGCCTGTTCCTATGCCTGACAAGACTGTTCAGTTTCACTTGAAGAAGGAATACGTTTTATCTTTGGGACAGTACTTGTGTAACAGCAATACTATTAATCAACATGTCCTGACAGCCCACCAGAAAGGTAGAAATGGAATTTGCCAGTGCATTTATAGCATGTTGCTTATTCAGAAGAGTTCCATCTCTTAGTAGGGCATACAAGATTGCCATTGTGGCATCTGATGCAAGATCTGAACTGTGAAAGGATTGTGTTAGTGAACTCTGTGAGGCTAGTTTACATCAGTGCAGGTAGCAAAGGCTATTCAGGGAGTGTACAGGCTTCATGGACATGTGTGGGCAGCCTGCTGTATGTGGGCCTGCTTGAGCAGGGGTGTTGAACCAAGATGACCTCCAGAGGTCCCTTCCAACCACAGCCATTCACTGATTTTGCAGTTCTGTACAGAATTACATCTGCCAGCCATGCAAGTATATCATTTTTCCTGGCCAGGATTCTTTAATGCTGGGGCACCAGCAGTGCTTTCTGCTACTGCTGCTGAGTGTCTTACAAACGTGTTACCATCAGAGAACCAGGGTTTATGCTGGCAGGAATAAAGCTTAGATAGATCTATACAGAAAGAGAGTAAACAAAATCTTTTTAATATTGTGGATTAAGATCATATGATATTACATAAAAGCAGCAGTATCATCTCTCATATACTAGTCACTGAGTGAAAAAAATAATGGATAAAATGCTATTTAGACCTAAACAATTAGGTCTAAATAAAACCATGGAAGGCCTGCAGAAGACGATCTTATCTGCTCTGTTAGACTCTGTCTGTCTTTGATCACTTGCTTTTTTCGAGTCTATGTCTCAGTCCTGATGGACAACTGCCTTGTAATTTCTATTACTGAGAAAAAGTGCTGAGTGTAGGGAGTCACTCAGGAATTCAAGTACAAGTCACATTTTCATAGGCCAGACAGTGTGGGGAAGAATTTTGGTCTTGCCATAGCTGGCTGAGCCTATCAACCAGGGTTCACATCAAAGTTAAGTAAGAACTGTTTCATACTACAGTTTTCCTTCTGAGTAACTTTATGTTCAGTACAAGTTGATCTCATAATCTAATGTGTTCCTTTCATCAGCGTAGGACTGTGTCCTTGCCAACAGGCTGCATTGTTTCTTTGCTAGAAAATAACATAAGAAGCCTTTTGTGCTACTTGAAGCCTAGGATACCAGTTCAAAACCAAAATGTATTTTCCTTGCTTTCTCAAAAGATGTAATTGAGTTTTATGTACTCATGTAAATTTAGTGTAACAGTTTCATTCAATTTTTGTTGAAAAATTAAATGCTTTAAAAGCAAGGGGCAGGGTAGAAGGAAAAAAAAGGTGGAGAAACATACTCCTCTTGACCAATTACAGATAATTTTTTCCCCCAGTAGATGCCAAATAGTTAGCAAATGGTGAATATTCATATACAAACTATGTAAGCAGCACTCACAGAACTAATGGCTACGTTGCCAATCTTTACATAAGCAGTCATTTCTTCTAAAACGAATAAACTATAACCTGAATATGCTTTTGTAGTGTAAAAAGCAAACAAGTACTCGAGAGAAACAACAATCTTCAATACTTAAATTGCTTTATTGTAATTGCTTTCCTATATGGTCAAGTACACATACTAGGTACCTTTGGAAATAATCGAGCTATAGTTCCTCCAGGATGCCCGTTTTTTCCTGACACATAGACAAGATGATATGTAAAAGCCAGTGAGCCCAACACATCTGGCACAGAAGTTCTTTTTTCATAGAGCAAAACATTTGTTGACTATCATCAAGTTGTTCTTTGGACACACATTAGTACAACTGAGAGTTAATCTTCAAACACCTCATGCTTCTATGTGTTCTAGAAGTAATTCTCAGGTTTTTGGCACTTGGAATACAGCTGGTTTAAATCACCCTTTCTTAACAAGGAAATCACTTATTGTTTCTGCTGTTTGCTGTTTTCTAAATAGAAATTTCTTTCATGAGAATGTATAATTACAAGCTGCTCATATATTATTCCAAGTACTAGAGTTCTGAGCACAAAAGAAAAATTCAATTGTATGATTGATTTGTAGTTCAATAGTAGTGAAAAGCCAAGCAAGCCTCTGTGCAACAACAAACCCCTTAGGT
The DNA here is from genome assembly GCF_028858725.1 of Colius striatus. Taxonomy (NCBI): domain Eukaryota; kingdom Metazoa; phylum Chordata; class Aves; order Coliiformes; family Coliidae; genus Colius; species Colius striatus. The sequence goes on from NC_084788.1 coordinate 705,619, forward strand.
TTTATGAGTGAGTGTTTAGAGAAACATGTCTGTTTAATTTGAAGATTGATCTTTATTATTTAGAGTAAATTTGTTTCAGTCTACTGAAAGGGAGCTATGCTTTACTGTCATTACTGAATCTTAAATTTATTGTGGCTGTAGAGTTGAAATTAACAGTTCCCATCTTTCTTCCTTTAAAGGAAGGAAAGTGTGAAAGGGGCATGTTCTCCTTTTTGACAGATTTGCACTTCATGTTACTCAGATACATAAAGAACTTGGTGCACATCTTATTTAGAACTTCTGAATACTAAAAAAATAGACACATTTGTGAATTTCTTCATGTTATGCAGTCCTAAACAAAAATATCTTCTGTAGAGAAGTTAAAAGTTGATAGTACAGCTTTATCTTCATCACTTTAAAAAATGTAAAAGCAAAACAATTTAAGGAAATACAAGAGGAATGAATTTCTCTATGGAAAATAAAGAAATGCCCCAATGATCTGTTTGATACCTACAGTACTTAAAAAAGGTTATACTCACTGAATTATTTTGCCAGGCCTTTTATAAGAGGATATTTTTCAGCTAAACAATAGGTGAAATATCATTTACAATTACATTTCAGTTGCATTGGATAATTTTGCATGATGATTTTTATTGTGTAGTTTTTGTCAATATTTATGTTGTGTTTGGTAAGGATTCTACACAGGATAGACAACTGAGTCTGGTTCAAATGATTGCTGGAAGTTGGAGAAGCCAAGAAATTCTTAACATCCCTTAAGAGTGAATACTCCTTAGTGTCTTTACTGGTACTTTAGTTGGAGACAGTGCACCGATAAAGAATGACTGAGAATGGTATGTTCTTTGCCATTTTTTGAGAACAGAAATGGAGCTCCACCCACTACTACACCCATATGTCTTTTGCTAAGTTCTCAGCCTAAACTTGTACCTACATAAACTATCACTGATATGTTTAGGAAAGATATATGTATATACATGAGTAACAGGAAGACAAAAATGCTTATTAGAAGGTAGTAAGTATATAGTTGCACTGTCACACTTGGTTTATTAATAGCTGGTTTTCATTAGAAAGAACACCATTATATTTTCACATTTATTTATGGAAAAATAGGACCTAATTTTATAATACAACAGCAAAATAATTAATATGCCAATGAACGTTGACTTTCAGTGCATCAGGTTTTCTGCAGTTTACACTATTGTCCTTAACATCATTTTTTATTGATTTTTTTTTTTTCCATTCTATTGCTATGTATAGTGGAAGGAGACTGTACTCCAATGATTCAAATGGAAGGCTATGTATCTTTTAGACTTTTATAGCAATTTGGCTAATTCCTTCCTGAAATTGTTCTGCAATTCAAGGAAGTTAGAACACAAAAATGTTAATGTCATACTCTATCATATGTATTTGCTAAACATTCATAAAACATACAGAACTTGTACTCTGTCGGCTTTAGGTTTGTAAAATACATGTTTGGTTGGAAACAGTAGGCTATATCTGTGTTACAGTAACAGAGATTAGTAAGTCATTCATTAAAATATATACAGCAGCCTGTCATTATGAAAGTAGTTTTCTGAAAGATGAAAAATCTTCATTTGTTCTAGTGTAAAATTTATGTAAGGAGGTTCCATTAATGATGTCTGTATTTAATTTTTGTGAAATGAACTAGGAGTGGACATCAGGATTTCATGATCCATTATGAGGATCTGGGTGAGCTATGTCAGCTTTGTTTGTTTATTCATCTGTGAAAACTGAGATAATGACATAACTTTGTGTCCACAGGGATATTTGCAAGATTAATTACATAGGCTGAGATCCAGCAAAGCACTTAAGTGTAAATGAGTCTTTAAGTATATGACTGCTTCTATTCAAAGTAATATTATTTCTGTTCTTATTTTCCTAGATTAGTATTTTGATGCCTGTGCAGTGTTCTGAAAAAGTGACAGACTGAGAAAATTCTTAGAAATATAAATACCAAAAGTTTTACTTAAGGATTGTCCTCTATTTATATTTTTTCTTTCTATTTAATCTGAGTCTCACTCTTGTTTTTTTTCCAAATAAGCCATAAAAGAGAAGTTAGTTATGCTGTTATTTTTATTTTATAAAAGTTAGTTTGTCTTTATAGTCAAGTGAAAGCCAAAAGAAGGAACAGATTTCAGTAAGTGAACATGTGATTATAAGAAAATAAAATTGAGATTTCTAGAATAAAATTCATTAAGGTTTTTAAGCAATCGAAGCACTTCATAAATATCCAACATGATTTTTTGGCAGTGTCTCAATAAGCCACAGCCCTGTATCATATTTCTATTCTGCGAAATCCACGTACCTACATGATACAGTTTCTTGCTAGTGTGTGTTTTTTTTTACATTATTTGCTTCCATGTTTTTGAAAACAATACTTCTCAATCAGAAATTGATGTTGAGAGCATCCAGGGAAACCGGCACTGTGATTACCAACTTTGGGTTTTTTTTTTCCCTTGCATCTTCAACAGATTTCTTCGTGATTAATTTTAAGCTTAAGTTTAACTAGGCCTCATTCTGGTTTTAGCAATCAAGCAAAACGAGATGTGAAACAGGAGCTCGGAATCAAAGCTCACCATTTTGCCTTGAGGAATAGTTGACAGACCTTGGGAGTTCAGTAGTAGTTTTACCACATTATACCCTGTTTTCAGTGAGTTCATCATCATTTCATTGAATTTATTTATGCCCATGATTTTCATTCATCCTTCCATTACAAAAAGGAAAAATTTTTAGAGGAAAAATACTTTATTCGCTAGTTTTGTGAAGACATCATATATGTAACGTTATTTTATATTCATTTTTAAGATTTGCTTGGGACACTGGAAGAAATTCTTCCTAACCTCCAAAATGATGTTAGTGTTTGGATAATGACTAAGGACTCCACTTTTCCAAGCGTGCATACTCTTTTAGACAAAATAGAGGCTGCATCTGAAGACCCTATTCCAGTTAATCAAAGCTCTGCCAACAACCTCAAGTCATCTGTTCTGTATATATTTACTTCAGGAACAACAGGTATGGTTCTGCTGAAGAGACCATATGTATCTTCAGCTTTTATCTAGAAACATTATTCTCTGAAACTCTAATCTTTTGGTTCATCTTTTCATAGTAGAATATCATGTTTCTTACCTAAAAGCATTGTGGTAGAAAATACACGTATCTTGTCAGTGGCTGTTTATATTTAGTGGTTTATCATCTTCTAGCTTTTCCTTGCCAAATTGTGCAAATGCTAAGACAAGCCTTACCTTTTACTACTTCACAACTAAGGTGTTTATAAAACATTTTGCTTTTTTCAGTGGGTATATAGCAATAATAAACACCTTTTTTTAATGATCACATACCACTGCCTACAGCTAACATTATATCTAGAACTTTAAAAGACAATCTTTAAACAGGCAAATAGACATTTGATTTTCCTCATTAAGCCATGTTCTATGCAGGTCACTGTAGAGACACAAAATAGGATTAAGTTACTAGCCTTTTAGTTTAGAAACAGATGGCTGAATTTATTACCAGTGCTCCAGCAGCTAAGAAGCTAAGACTTTAAAAAAACTGATCACTGACATGAAAAGCAGCATGATGTTGTTAAGATAAGCAGATTGGCATTCTCATTCAGCTGAACTCAAAAGTTTTAGTCACAAGACGATTTAAAATGAAGATATGTTTTATGCCTTTGTTCCCTCATACAAGTCATTATTATTTACTTTGAACTCAGGGGAAAAATTAATAAATAAAAATTGCTCCCCTACCTTTCTTAATTACTTAGCAGTCACTGTGACTCTTGCTTCAAGGAGAAGTAGTGTAATGCCTCTTTATATAAAGGAGGTCCATATATACAGTACATGCTTTTCATCTTTTGTTGCAACTGCCTAATTTGATAGCTGCTACCATGGAATTTCTTCACGTTTTCACCTTTTTGAATTGACATCTGATTAAGTAACTTAACAGGTGAGGTTACAAACTGGCTTGTGTATCATTATGTGCACAGAGAAAACATGCAATTCAACCAATTGTCTATTAACAAACATCCAAATAGATGGCTGAAGATTTGGCTATGGAAAAAAGACTTGGTTCTTTTATGATTTTAGGGACCTTATAGGAGAAAAAAAACCCCCACAGAGTTCTCTTTATGAGCAGCTTCATGCATAATTTTGGTTTTTTATTACAGGTCTTCCAAAAGCTGCAGTCATCAGTCATATGCAGATTCTTAAAGGAGCTGCAGGACTGTGGGCTTTTGGCGCTACTGCAGAAGATATAATTTATATTACTCTGCCTCTTTATCACAGTGCAGCATCTCTTCTTGGCATTGGTGGATGCATTGAATTGGGTAGGGCTCGCTTCATTTAATTATGTTGTTAATAAAAAATTAATTAATACCAAAATGTATAAAACACACTTAAGCCCACTGCCATTAGGGAAACTAATGCTTTTCTGTAACAAAATAGTCTTTTCAGAGTAGCTTTTTATTTCTATATTTTGGGCATGAGCTGGTGTTGTAATAGCAATGGATCTCTTACAAGCTATCTTTGTGGTACTGAAGAAAAATTATTTACAGTTATTGTGCCATAAATGTTTTTACTTTCTTTTATATTTAGGTAAAAAGGAAATTAAAGACATGTGTAATAATTTGGCAGTGTGCATAGTACATTAGTGTATGTACAGACTAAGCATTGTATGGTAGAATAGAACTAAAATGTATGCTGATGAACTTAAAAAGACTAACAAATATGTTTACAGTAAAGAATCATCTTTGTCAAATATTATTAACTGATATTTATTTTTTTCCATTTAATTTGTATACAGACAATAAAACACATATTTTATTGAGAAAACATAACATAAGTGTCCTCAAAGACTCTCATAAAAAAAATATTTGGAACTTCATTGCAAATATTTCCTGTGTCCTGAAGCATTGAGCAAGGGAAATAGCACTGCATTATGGATTAATTCTGTTTGAGTTTGCACTGAATACTTTATTTCTTGAAATATGAGGCCTCAGTGAAACCCAAATGATTTGCTAATTCCAAGTGACTTTTCTGGATATTTTAAATAACGTTACAACACTAATAATAAGAAATTATCTTCTTGTTTTTAACCTATTATTTATTGGTTTATTGTCTCACCTTGGAGAAGGATGCGTTCGTATCCTGTCTTTGTCTACCACGTTTGAACATGTATCTTCTAATAAAACAGCTTAAATACCATATAGTTCTCTGAATGAGGCTGCTCTTAGATTCTCTCATGTTCTGTTTTGTAGAAACAGTGAACATAGCTAGCTGAGCTGTCATATAGAGAAAAGGCTTCATTCCTTTTTCTGCTCTTTCCATAAAGGTGCAACCTGTGTGTTAAAAAAGAAGTTCTCAGCTAGTCAGTTTTGGAGTGACTGCAAAAAGTACAATGTGACTGTCATCCAGTACATTGGAGAACTTTGTCGTTACCTTTGCAGCCAGCCAGTGGTAAGTGGAACCAAAATGATGGCTATTCATCTCTAAGTGATCTGCAGATTTAGTGTTATTAGTGTGGTTATATTTCAAGGGAAACAAAACTGTACTGACCTTAACCCTCTGCCCTTTTTTTTCTATGATGTCCTTCCAATATTTGGTGATCTGTAGACTGTAAAGAACCCAAATGGCTTGAATCAAGAAGATGTTAAAGTATTAAAATAAAAGATTTCAAGAATGAATACTGATTTGGTATGATTTGGTGAAAAACTGTTAATTCACAGAGTTTCACAATGTAAGTTCAGAAAAGGATGTTCAATGTAAGTTCTGGTTGATATAAACTAAACATGAGCTAGCAATGTGCCCATGTGATGAAGGTCGATGGCATCCTGGGATGCGTCAAGAAAAACGTGTCCAGCAAGTTGAGGGAAGTTCTGCTTCCCCTCTACATTGGTGAGGCCTCATCTGGAGTCCTGTGTCCAGTTCTGGGCTCCTCCACTCAGGAGAGACAGGGAACTTCTGGAGAGACCCCAGCACAGGATCACCAAGATGATCAGAGGATTGGCATCTTCCTTATGAGGGAAAGGCTATGGGATCTGGCACTGTTCAGTCTGGAGAAGAGGAGACTGAGGTGGGACCTCATGAATACAAGTATTTAGAAGGTGCATATCAAGAGGATGGGGCAGCCCTTTTTTTTTTTTCTGTAGTGTTCAATGGTAGGACAAGGAGTGATGGACAAGAAGGGGAACACAAGAAGTTCCACTTAAACATAGGAAAAAAAATACTTATTGTGAGGGTGATGGACCCCTGGCACTGACTCCAGAGAGGGTGTGGAGTCTCCTTCTCTGGAGGTTTTCAAAACCCACCTGGCCGGATTCCTGTGCAACCTGATGTAGGTAGACCTACTTGAGCAGGGGGTTGAGGTAGATAATCTTAAGAGGTCCCTTCCAACCACTGCCATTCTTTGAATCTGTGACTCTGTGAAATCCAGAATCACTGTTCACTGTGTTTTCAGAATTTTCAAAGCTTTGTTGCTTGGCACATACATATATCAGAGGTCTCAAGTTTTGTAGGTCATGTTTTAGCACTGTTTGGGCTGGTGGAATGTGCTTGTTTTGAGACCACTTAAACTGTTTTTTAAAATTTTGTAGGGACTTGGTGTAGGTTAGCTGCTCAAAGGAAAAATTCCTTTTGTTAGAAAGCTATTTTGGACAGCAAAGCTAATTTTGTTAGTCTTTGAAACTATGTCAGACCTAACTTGAAATTCTTCTTTTCCATTGGCAGTCAGTAGCATGATCATCCACCTACATTGTATCAAATACAAAGTATGCTAACCCTGTCATAATTAAGAAGTAATTATGGGATCTTATTAATATTTACAAATATCTAAATGATGTGTGACAGGAGATTGGGACATCCCTTTTTTCTATTCTGGCTAGAAACAGGACAAAGGGTAATGGGATGAAGCTGGAACACAAAAAGTTCCTTTTAAATATAAGAAAGAACTATGTTACTGTGAGGGTGACGGAGCCCTGGCACAGGCTACCCAGAGGAGTTGTGGAGTCTCCTTCCTTGGAGGTCTTCATGACCTGCCTGGACACATTCCTATGCAACTTGATCTAGGTTGACCTGCTTCTGCAGGGGGCTTAGATCTAACTAGATGATCTCTAAAGGTGCCTTCTAACCCTACCATTCTATGATTAGAATCCAGAACTCCCCAACTTTTTCTGTGTTTGCAGCTTTAGATATTAATTATTCCCCTTTTTGGTCCTTCAACTGTACAGTTAGAGCATGACATTTTGTTTTACCCATTTTATTCTGTTCATTTTCTTAAAGCAAGAGCAAGCTTTCATTTTCAAATCCTTACCAAGCTATCATAAAATTAAAGCAGTTGTAACTTTTGCAAATAAAGTTATTTTTACTGTCATTAACTGTTTATATACAATGTACTATTTATGCCATCATTAACTGTTAATTAACTATATAACTATTCTATTTATTCACTCGTGTGTATACTTCTAGGAGCTGGCATGTCTAAAGTCATTGCTCTGTGAGGCTACAGGGTTTGTTGCTGTGATTTAAAAAAAAAAAGTTACTTGTTTTTTTTTTGTAGCAGGTTAAAGAGAAACTTATTGTATCTTATAAAGAAAAATTTAAATTATTAAATGAATATTTGGTGGCTAGGTATTTAAGAAAAAGAGTGGATATTTGTCATGTAAAAACTGGAAGAGAATATGTTCACACAAATAAGTGGAATCCTTTTTTGTTTTTTCAAGTAGGTGAAATAATTTACCAAGTTGTTGTCTCTCTTTAAGTTTCTTTAACTTAGAAGCACTGGCAGCATGAGAAAGATACAGCTATAGAAGTTTTAATGCTCTGTGAAGATACTATGTGGGCAGTGTTCTTAGAGTACTATAAAGCCGTTCTAATAGATTGAAACGATAGCAATTATCTTAAGTGCTTTGTTTGCTTCTTCAACAGTAAACTTGAAATAAGTGTTGTTTTTCTAATAGTTTGAAGCCACAGTGTGGCCTCTTATTTAACAGATTTTGAACAGAACTTTTGTCAAGTCTCTGTGGTAGCATATAGACTCCTGGCTTAGCATTCCTTTCTAGTTGTGTCTGGTCTTTCTGCCTTCCACTCATATCTGCAACAGCTCTTTAATTCTTTCATGATCGAATTTTTATGAAACTTATTCTGCATCTAGTTTGGTTTAGTAACCTGTTGTCTGGAAAGAACACACTGGAAAAGGAAGTTGCTTTTTTCTTTAAATATTAATACAAAGACCTTGCATTGTATAACGTTCATAGTTTTTGCTGGGTAAGTGAGTAATCCTCATGCCTGCTCTCTTCCGTGGTCTTTTTCTGCAGTCTTGATCATAGTGAAAGTACAAGAGCCAGTATTGAAGCCTAGTAGCCATCAGTAACTACAAAATGGATCCTGCTCTATAAGCATGACGTAAAATACTCAGAAGAGTATTTTAAGAATAGGAAAATATTTTAAGAATGTAAGAAAATACTCAGCAAATTAATAACTTGCTTGTGCTAGCTGATGTTGCTCAAAGTCTCTATTAACAGGGATCTATGAAATTTCAGAAGTATGGCATAGCATAGCTTTCAAGTATTGTCTTGGAAATACTTCCCTACTTATTCTGTGGAAATATTTTCCTTAGAGGTTTGCAATATATTTAGAGTTTAGTATTTCAGGTGTATACAAAATCTTGCTAATGCATTTGCAGATTTATTTAAAGTTTGAAGTAATGAACTATAGAAATAATATGTTGCATCCTGAAGTATTTGAAAAGACATGAATGGCAGTGCAGCACCTATTTCCTGCTTTTCTTTAAGAGACATGAATCCTGAAGTGAATTAGAGGCTAGAAATCAGTTTTCTTTATCAATATGTCTTGTATTCTACTCTGTCATACATTATGTCATTAACTGTATGATTTATGTTACACTTTGCATGAATTTGGTAAGCTCTCTATTAAAACCAGCGTTTGCTTCTACTTGTATTCAAATAGTATTTCACAAATAATTATATCATTGCTTAGAAATTTTATTTCAATATCTGTCCTGTTTTATGTCCATTTAGTATTGAGTCAATGTTATCCTTTGGCATCGGTAACATTTCCTATTATTTTCTGGTTACCTAAAGTGTGTAAGACCATATATATCAGCTTTCAGACTTTATTTTGTTAAGCTGAAGCAAGCCAATCTCTCTACCAGATCCACCCTTGCCAAGGTTTCTTTGGATGGGATTAAGCACTCTGAAGTGACTTTAGAAAAGATGCTTAAGGATTTATTTTATTAAAATTCTTCTGTGTTAGAACAATAGTAATTTAGAAGGAGAAAACAAGGAAGTGAATGCTGCTGGAATAAGCAAATAGTGTGAACACTTCTCTGCTGTTGACTCAAGTGTTGTGGGAAGGAGTGTAAGAATGGGTTTTATATATGTTGGATAGCACTGTCTCCCACCAAGAAACAACTTTTGTCAGGAAGGGGGTTTGATAGTCAGGTAAGGAAGGAAAAATGAGTCAGTGGGCACTTCTCTACAATTCCAAATTTACTCAACATCCCATTTTATTCCATGTAAAAGTTTATCTCAGTTTATGTTCAGTACTGGAAATTGTTCTTTCTCTTGTCATTAAAATGTGAAGTGGAAATTTGTGAAGCCACTTGCTTCCAGCATAAAATGGTTTCTTGAATGACCCAAACCAGTAATGTGTCACAGCTACAGAGAGCCACATCTCTATCTTCCATCTGAAGTCTCTGACTAATCTTTATATAGCATTAAAATTTTATTTTTTGGGGGGAACTTCGCAAATTGTATATTCTTCTAGTAACTTATGTCGTTTTAAAAAAGTCTGTGAGCATGTGTGCATGTCGTAGGTATCAACAGTGCCTAAAAGAATTAAACATTGTTTGTGTTTTCAGACTTAAGAACATATTCAGCTTATCTGAAACTAAGTTCAGAAATGGACCTGGGTCGTGGAAGCTGGGTTTTCCCCTCCAGACTAGGAGGGAGATAATAGTTGAGCTAATATAAAATAAACTGTATGTCACAACACATTTAGTGATTTAAACTGCCATGACTACACCACCACTATTATTTTGTAAAAAGTGGGTTTAGAAGCAGATTAGAATCATGGCCATTTTGATTACTGCCTTCTGATATTTATATGTACTGTACATCCCTTGGTCTCCATTCATGTGGTGATTCTATGTCTACTTCCTCTTTCTTCCCACTTTTAATGGGACAGGTTTTCAGGTTTTCTTTCTGTGAAAGAGTCTTTTGTTCATGGAGTTCCTTGAGCCTTAGAAAGCATTTGTTTTCCATACCTAAGAATGCACTGAAGGTTATTTGCAATGTCAGCTGCTGGTTGTATGGTGGCTCATGCTCAGTGTAAGAAAAGGTCACATAACTTGACCAGAAAATGTCCTGACAGTGAAGCCTAGAAATAATAATTACACTTTTACAAAGGGAAGCTTTATATTGTTCACAGGATTGCATTATAGAATGCAAAAATGACCTGTGTGTGCTTTAATTCTCTGAATTGACCTTTGGAAAGTTTTGTGTAATTTGTTTTGATTTATGGGCTGCTGAAGCTATCATTCAGAAGACAATGATCTACTTTGTATTACTGGATGAAATACTTGGTGACTTTTTTTTTGGTGGTAGATGTTTTCTGAGTAAACGGAAGTACAGCAAAAGAAATAATTTCCTTTTAGAAGAGCTAAAAGAAAACTCTTGTTAAAATATAATTCTTTTTTTCTCTAAAATATATATATATATATTTTTTTTTTATGGAAGCATGAGTAGAGCGAGCTAAATACCAAACAACCAATTCCTGAACTGGAAGGATATATCCTGTTCCTAGATTCCTGTTCCTTTCTTATTGTTCATATCTTTAGTACCCTTCTTTTTTTCTTATGTTTTTAAATTTTTGTATTTTGCACAAAAAAATCTATTTGTAGTTTAAAATTAGGCATTACTGAAAAGTTAATGTAAGCCTTCATCTTGGAGAATTTATTACATCTGTCATCGTAATCGCAGGAGTATATCTCTCATCTTATGGTCTCTGCTAGTTGATATATCTTTTTCAGAGCTAAGGTGTCAATAGAGAACTGCTGAATTTGTTGCTACACATTTGTGTATTTATGTGGGATGCAAATTCTTTGTGGCCTGTCCATCATGTTTATGTTTAGCACCTATTTGTATTTCTCAGGTCCTGAGATTCCTTTTAGTTCATCAAGGCCATATTAAATCCTACATTTCTTACCTTGTTTTGCTTGAAGTTGCCTTTGCTTCTCTCTATTTGGCTCTTCCTGCTGCAGAAATAGCAAAAGTAGGACCTGCACCAATTAATATACTGCTGATGGCACTTCAGCGTAGACAGTCCACTTAGTTGAAAAAGTGCACTTAAGCAGGAAAGACTGGCAGATGAAAAATCCCAGGTATGTCGTATTAAGTGTAAATAAGACAGATTTCAACTTGTCAACTAATTACCGTACAAACGGAACAAGCACTCAAAATGGAGAAATAGTGTGTCAAAAACTGGTTTATGATGTATGCAGATATTTGGGATACAATCCAAAGACCTTAGCTGAATGAACTGAAGAAAAGTCCAGGTATAAGGTAAAAACAATTCTTGCTTATTAATTGCTTCAAAAAGGCACTGAAAAATAAAGTTTTACCTTTACTGCTACAAATAAGTGGACATAGACCGAATCTCCATTTTACTTCAGAATCACTCTGTAAGAAAAGAAGATCACAGTGCAGGAAAGATGTTCTAGCATTCTGTTGTTTGTCTTCCTCATCTGTGGAGAGCTATCAATCCCAGTCAGAAACAAAAAGAACACGAACAAATTATCACAGAGTGGACTTTATTTGAACTGATTCCTGCTAGTTGACCAGGGCAAGACACCGAGTCTCCCACAAATTAGTTATTGAGGAAATGCAGCTTTTATTGAAGGAATTATTAGCTAGCTACTATGCTCTTGCAGCAGGCTAAGTATATATGTGCAGGCAATTGTTGCATGCGAACTATTGCATGATAACTGGATTACATGACACAGCTTGTTCAGGTGTGAATAATGGCACAGGGATAGCAGAGCTTATCTCCTAGAAGAGATGTGTACTTGGTCAACTCCTTGGAATTCCTCCTACTCCTAGAATTCTGTGTTTTGTACCAAAAGGAAATTAGTTGATGAAATGCTGTCTGAACGTGGCAGAAATTCAAAGCATGACTATTGCCGCAACCTGTTTAAAGCATAAGTTCCTGCATATTTAATTTAGATTAATTTTCATACATTAGGAAATTAGTGTTCATCACTCAACCATGTTTCTAGAATTTGTTGGAATTAACATGCTTTTTTCCTTCCTTTCTCTTATTTATTGTATTTTATTTAATGCCTAAGTTTTTGGCCATAATGCTCATGGATACCAACGTGCCTGCTGAAGAGTTGACTCTAATAGTGGTCTGGACAATAATAGAGATGACGAATATATAGACTGAGTCAGGGAAAAGGTTTTAAAAAGGCTAACTCCATTTTATTAATTATGATTCCCTTTCCATTGAAAATTACACACCAAGCTGAAATGAATTAATGTCATGTGTTAGTTATACAAAAGTTTATGTACAAATATGTTTTAAAAAATCTGTGTGAATGAACTTGTATGTTTAAAGTTTCACTCATTATAATCGTTCTCTTCATACTTATTAAACCAGCTAGGAGATTAAATTACATGAACTTTCTATTCTTACAGATGAAAAACTGCTAAATATGTGACAGTTTCAATGCCTTTTCCCCAGAAAATCCTGCAGTACTCCTCAGAGTCTTGTATCAATAGATGAATACAACTGTGGTGGAGGTGACTAAATCACAAATACAGCAATTGCAGCAATGCAGTGTAATAGAAAAAAAAATTGCTTTAGTTGTGGAGAAGTGAATTACTGCCCTTTCCTTTGTAAAAATTTGGTTTCTGCAGTCAGTCCTTGATGACGTTGTGCTCTTTGGTATTTTTGTAAAAGGGCTGAATGCCCTAATACTTCTTGAAGTGAGATAGTCATACATTTTGCTCAGTGTCTTTTCCACTAGAGAAACAACTTTGTGCTGTTGCAGCACAAACCAGCCAAAATAACATCAGGAATTGAAAGTATTGAAGTAACTACAATTATAAATGGTGCTGCATTGGTCCTTTTGGAAAAAAAAAATATCAAAAAATCCATGTAGGCCATTGTTTTTAAGTTCACCCAAGTTTGTTATCCGTTTGCTGAAAAGACACAATGTTGTGGGTTCTTTTAAAATAAAGTACAAATAACAGAAGCTAAATCACCTGCTTATTTACTTGGTCTCCAGAGATTTTGAATGTTCTTAGCCTGATGAATGACCTGCTTAATTAGTGTGTAAATATGCACACGTATTTGTTTCTTCTGTTCATTGTGGAACAAAGGATTTCTGTGAAAGTATCTTGTGCTGTCTTTCATATCCTAGCAGAGGCAGTACATTTGAGAAACTGAATGGTGTGAGCAAGAAGTAACTTCAGTTCAGTTAACAGTGTGTTAATTTCAGCTCAGCGGTGAAGCTGTAAGGAAAACAGCCTACTTTCAAAAGTTTTAAGTTGAGCTGACTCAAATATTGTACTCAGTTTTCTGGGAGGAAGAAAGAGTTAAAAGCTTTCCTGACAAAGTTCAAAGTAGCACTGGAACACTTTCTCTTAAAAAGTTGAACAGTTCTGTTATTTGTTCACAGTATAATAACTGAATGTGCAATAGAACTTATTATTTCAGACATATAAAATCTACCCTACTGCATTGTGATATTGCACCTGATTTTGAAAACATAAACCACTCCAAAAATTAAATCTCTGGGCAATTTTGAGACACTTCACTCCAAGCTATGCCTATAGTCAGTTTCATTGTACTATGTAACTTAAAACTACGGAAAGAGCAGATGTCAAGAGCATGTAGCACACAGTGACAGAACAAGGGGTAGTTGGCACAAGCTGGAACACAAGTTCCACTTGAGCTTGAAGGAAAAATTTCTTTCCTGTGAGGATGAGGGAGCTCTAGCACAGGCTGCCCGGGGAGGATGTGAAGTCTCCTATGGAGGTTTTAAAACCTGCCTGAACATGTTCCTGTGTGACCTGACGTAGGTGAACGTGCTTTAGCAGAGGGGGGTGGACCAGATGATGTCTAAAGGTTCCATCCAACCCCTACCATTCTGTGTTTGTGTGTGATTCTGTAATGCAGCACTTGTTCATAATGATTTAGCATGAAGTCAGTGAAGTGTGTGCTTTTGTGTTTAGAAATAACATTTGCATCTAATATAAGGTAGAGGAGGAGTAGGGAAAAGGAGAAAATTGGTTTGTTGTAAATCCAGAATGATTAGTGACTGAGGGAGGCTGCTGAATGGTGTGGTTTTGAGGTAAAATAGCAGGATAATGCCTCAGATTGCCAAAAGTTCTCTGCATCTGTTGAAACAGGTGAATTCCTTGTTGGATCATTCCAGCAAGAGGACTTAATTTCCAGAAGAAAGACTGAAGTTGCTGCTTTTGAAGAGGAAAGAAAAAACTTAGTTGATCTTTGTGATTTAGAGGAGGAAAGTCAAATTTCACTGTGCTTGCAGTTTTTGTTACAGAAGTGAGAATTCAGAATTTTCATGGAAAGTTGAATTTGTCCAAGACATACGCCTCTGAGGAATACTCCTGTCTGTGTACTCAGTAGAAGCTTCACTGTTTTTAACATCCAAAATGCTTAAAGATTTGTGTTTCAGTTGGCTGACCAGATCTCTTCACAGAGACAATTTGCTGTGCTTTTATGCCAGATTAAATGTGCTAAAATGGATTTTCACTATAAAGACATGCTTGATGCATTCTGGGTTAGACTTGGAAGGGGGAAGGGAAGAACAGAAAGAGGGACTATACTTTCTCTAGTATACCTGTGTGGACATATATATATATATGTATGTGTGAACATGTGCATGTATGTGCAGATCTAAAGAGAGAGAGGTGTTTGTATACATTTAAGTAGATATATAGAGGCATATTCAGACAGTATTGCTGTAACAGAGAGCTATGCAGTTCTAAAGGTATGTGCTAACAAACAATATCTGTATTTATTTTGTGCCATGTCACTTCTAAGGCATCTGTATAGCCACTTGTAATCATTAAAAAGGGAGTCTTATTTTAAAACAGGTGATATTAAAAAGCCCCAGCATTTTAGATCTTTTGCCTTCTGATATTTAAACTTAAATCTGATTGTAGTTTAAAGGTACTCCAGGCAATTACAAGATTTGTGAATACATTCACAAAATTCCAGTGTCACTGAACTGGATGAATATATATTATTGTGTTTCTTGTAATAAAATATGGGAGTTGATAATAGTAAAGACTCAAGATTGCTAAGATATAATGGTTTCTAAATAACATTGAAAAAACCTTGCAAGTCTTAATATTGAAAGAAATACAACAGATGATGTGTATTCAATGTTTCAAGTGTGTGAAATCTGTATCATATAATCAGTCTGAAGACATAGGAAAGTAATTATTAATCTCCACCGACTGTAATCCCTTGACAGAAATAATTAGTGCTTTTCTCTGTTCTTCGCAGTTTTCACGTTCCTCTGAGTAGAAACAGACTGAGACGGTACAAATTTTAGAATGTGGAAGCACTTATATAAATGAATGTAGCAATTATTCAGGAAATAATTTGCTTGTTCAACAAGATAATGTTGATTGCAGTTTGCTACATTTTGATTTGCAGTTGTAGCTATAGGCAAGCCATGTCAGCTTTCTTCAACTTCTAAATGCTGTTTTTCTTTTTTTTCATTGCTGATTGTACTTTATAAATTTAAAGAAGATTCATTTTCCCAACAGTATGTGCAGCAACCAAATGCAATTATCATTGTATTACATTTTAAATTTTTTAATTTCTTTTTTTAACAGAAAGAAGGTGAAAAAAATCACAAAGTCCGACTAGCAGTTGGAAATGGAGTGAGAAACGATGTGTGGAGAGAATTTTTAGACAGGTTTGGTGCTGTTAAGATCTGTGAGTTTTATGGTGCTACTGAAGGAAACATTTGTTTCATGAACCACACAGGAAAAATTGGATCTATTGGACGCACCAACTTCTTTTATAAGGTGACTATTTGTTTACCTTGTACTTTGTAAAAGGGAGTGCTGAAGGTAAATGTGTTTCTCACTTTGATAACAGGACGTGGGGCTGCAAGACAAGTCCAAGGTAATTTTCTAACTTCGTTATTGAAAGTTGAATTGACCCTTTTTAAAATCTTGGCTGACACAGTATTGCAGATAGTCCTTAGCACGCAACAAAAGTTCTAACAGAACATATTTTCAGAGAATGATGTATTTATACCTTATAGGTATCTTCTGATTATGAGCAAATAGGTTTCTAGGCAGGTCGAGAGTCCACAAGTTAAATACAGCATCACCACATTATGATCACTACAGACTACTTTACAGCTTGGGGCTACAGGAATTCTTCACTTCTGAGATAGGAACCCAAACTGCAGGAAAACTGAGTCGAAATATTCAGAAACACACCAGATGAGCTGATGTGTTTTTCAGAAATTGTTTAGAGGTCAGGAATTTAAGTAGACCTACTGATTCTCTCTTCTACATGACTGATGCACTGGTGCTGATTCGTGTCTCTAGAGGGTACAAATGCACAGAGGAAATGAAGAATCTGGAATTAGGAGCAGTAAGTGAACTAGGAACCTTAAAGGTGATGTTTCAGGCTTTTCTAAGCCATACAGTTTAATTATTCTGAAAACTCCCTTTTTCTTTTTTCACAGTAACATGAAATTTTACATTTATTCCATACCCGAGTAAACTTGTTTTCAGTATTTCAGAGCTTTTGATAGAGGGTTGTCATAGGACATCAGCTTTTAGGAAATACCATGTAAAGGTTACAGCAGATAAAGATTAGAACTGAAATTACCTATTTATTTGTTTAATTATATCTATTTTTAGTCAAGTTGTGTTGAGGTATTGCATATATTAATAGTGACACTGCATATGTCAACAACATGCTGTTTGTGTTTCCAAAAAAAATCTATATTTTAGGGGTTTTTGCACTTGAAACATGCTTTCTTTTTCCTCTTTAATGAGTAGGCTTATGATTTGCATTAGTCACTGCAGATTTAGCAGAAAAAAGTAGCTCGTTCAAACTGTAATTAAAAAATAAATTCAGTTGTAACTGTATACTTGATATCACAAGGCATCTTTTTCTATAATTTATATACTGTTCCGTGTTGGAACTGTAGTACTCTATGGAAACATTAGCGTAGTCTGCTAAGATAATTATGAATTGTACCCTTGCTTATTCAGTGTGAATATGGAAAAACCATAAGATATTTTATGAACCAGAAAAAGCTATTCATTTAATTTGGCTTGGCTTTAAATCAATTTTATTCTATCTTTTTCAATACTCTCTTTTCCCTAGAAATATATCTACAGCAAATGTTCAATTATTTCCATTGATTCTGTTTATGGAAAGCAGGTAAAGCACATTATTTGTGAGCAAGCTCACTATTTAACTACTGCCATTCTCCATGGGGCCGTACATTTATTAGCTCACAAGCCTTCCCCCAATGTGTGTACATTTGGCATTCTGTGACTGTAGACTTTGAGGGAAGAACAAAAGTTGTCACTGGAAGCACATTCAGCACAGAGAAAAACTACATTACCTTACTTATATGAGTGTGGTATGTTTAGTCAGATCAGTGGGTGCATTACATGACCCATTTTATTTGGAAATAGAACTGCCCCAAATCTAAGGACGTCTCAGAGACTGCTCCAAAACTCCATCAGGAGGTATTTCATAAGTAGCTTTTTTGATCCAGGGCATTTATGATTGTGGAACATTCATGATCTCTCTCTGAAAGAAATAGTGTCAGGGAAACTGTATGGCATCTTAATAATATTTCGGTAGTTACGTGTCTCAGATTGACAGTTCTGCAGATTATTAACTACTGGCTCTCTGCTTCGGTCATCGGTGTAGTTCCTCTGAGTGGCAGTTCCTTCAGTCTGCTTCATGGCTTGTTTGCAGGAGCAGATAGCTCCCTCGTATACTGAAATAGAATAATGTTGACATTGAACAAGGGTTTAGATCTAGCACAATTTCAGAAAAGTCCAGAAGAGTTTGAGAGAGGAAAGGAATGTTGAAAATACAAGACTTACTTTAAAATTATTTTCTTTTTTTCTTTAGTACATATTTAAACAAATACTTAAGTCTGAGGACCTTTATTTGTGTTTTTTTTATTACTGTGCAATCAGGTCTGTGGTACAAACTGTATTCTAATGCCATAGATAAGTTTATTTTTACTTCAAGCATTTTTGTGTTTTCAGTTTTTTTAAAGTACATCTTACAAGTCACAGATTAGTAACAAGTGCATTCAGAACTGTAGCTCCTGTGTTTGTTTTACTTCAGTCTATATGACATGTTTGAAAGAAGAGCAGCTTTGTATCTGCTTTGCTGACTCATGAATGATCTGATCTTTGAAAGGGAGACTGTGTCATGCTGGAAAGCAGAAAATCACACAGAGAAGGCCTAGCCATCCAATTCTTTTCCTCAAAGAACAACTTTTGAAAAATTATTCCCTTGCTGCATGGGATGATATGAGGAGGTATCCTTAGACATACTTTCCTAAACACTGATTTCTTAAACTAGGAATAGGAAGGCAAACTGAGAAAAAGAGGCACGTGTGTTCACGTATGTCACACAGTAAAGCATGAGGGAGAAACTTTCTTTCTACTGGCGAAAATGACATAGTCAGAATGAAGTAAATGCAGTATGAATCCCCATACATACCGATACTGAGAGATACTTAGAGTATTGTGGGGAAAATAGCAGGTAGGTTAAAAGTATATTTTTAGCAGGGAAAATGGAGAAGAAATAGGAAGGCATTTCTGTTGCAGGCAGTTGCACAGTTTCTAAAGGTGAAATGCCGACAAGTTAGAGCTTTAAAAGACAAAGTGAGCACTCAGAATTAGCAACTTTTCTGTCAGTAACTGCCAAGGGTTGGGGAACTGCGGTAAATAATTGTAAGAGTCACATAACACATTTATTTTCGTAACTAATTTGGAAGACAGAAGTTGACAGGAACAAACAGATCAATGTTATAGGAGATTCCAAATGTCCAAGAAGCCACTGTGTGTAAAATGTTAACTCAAAGCAGAGATCTTGTTTGTGTTTGTTTATTTTCACATTATATACTTTCTCTTCATGTTCTTGAAAGCATCACTGTGGTGTATGAATAAACCCTTCAATAAGGATGTTCACATACAGTCAGCAAATACAAAAGCAGAAGCCTCTGAATAGCTTTTTGACTGGTAAAACTTCAAATATTTTACAGACAAGGCAGTGTATAGATTAACATGGTAATACAATGAGTTACTGTTTAGTATTTACATCTGGCATACATATATATGTAGTTAATAACTTTTTTAATATACGGAATACATTATGTATATGTTTATCTAAATATGATATGGGAAATATCTGGAAGACTTGGTCATGGCTATCTAATATACATATACATAATTCTCATTTCTTACACTGAAATACATTCTGAGTGATGGCAGAGAACACGTAATGGGAGAAAGGGACTAATGAGAATCTAGGAACCTGGTAAGAAGGGCTAAAAGTAACCCACGGCAAGTACACTTGAAAAAAACATAATGTAAAAATAAAATTCCAAATCTTCCTTATAAATGGGTTTTTTTCTTTATTTTAAGCAGAAGTATTCCAACTATTACAGGAACCTAAACCTCTTGTAGGTAAAACTGAATGGATCAAAATAAGCTTTGATCTAAGAAACATTTAAATCTTATAACAAATCTTAAATAATTTTAACAAATAAAATATTTTGTCTGACAGACACCAACACAGAATTAGCTTAAATAAGCTAAATGAGCATAAATAAGGCAATGTAGGTATATTTTGAAAACATATGTGAGATATGATAATACTATGCTCCAGAAGTGGTTTTTCTCTTACATTTAATTTTTTTAAGATTCTTGGAAGTATATCTAATAAATGTAATGCTGTGTTTTATGAACAGAAGTTGTCTGAGAGAATCCATCAATATCTCATCTCTAACACAAGTAACTAAATAAAAAGTGATAGTTTGTGGTCTTTTTCCTTTGAGCTGAAGATTCTGAGAGCTGAATTCTGTAAGCTGAAACCACAGAAAATTTTAAATTATTTTCAAAACAAGATTTAAACTCACGTATTTTGAATCAATTAATAACAAGGGGGTAGGGGTGAGGATGCTGTTATTAAATAACGTCTTGGCAGCATTGTAACAGATGATAACATGGCAGTTTAGCTCATTTTAAGCTTCAGCTAGATCAATTATGCTTTTTGTTTGGTACGTTTATGTGGTACTTTAGAGAGTAAAATGTAGATTAAAATGATGAATACTGCATGCAGTACTCTGTGAAAATAGTATGCTAATGCTTCAACAACTCAAGCCTTCTTTTCCAATAAATTTTAAATAATGTGATAAAACAAATGTAAGTCTGTACCCAGACTAAATGCTTTCCTCTGGAGCTTTCCTTTTCTAATATTTAATATGAAAAGAACACTGTTTGCATAGAGACAGATGCACGAATGTATATTGACATAGTTTCATTGTGCCTGTCTAATGCAATATGTGGTGTTTTCTCCTTTTAATTGTGTGTTTGCATCACTTATTTCAAAAAGCGAACCAGAATAGGCATAGTTAATACTCTAAAGTTGTAGGCACTAGAAGATAGGTGCAGCTACATAAAGTCTAAACAGTTTTTAGATGATCTCAGGTACTAAATTAAATTTTCTGAGTGTACCAACACATCATACAGACTAATGTGTTAAGTTACAGCTATTAATCTTTGAAAGAATGAATAAATAAAAATGGAACTGAGCAGAGCACACTGTTGTTTTAATCCAACTTAAAAATATCAAAATAACATTTAATTTTGTACCATTTCATTCTCGTTATTTATCTATTCATTGTGTTTGCTGGCATATGAATCCTATTAAACAGTAATTATCAGTGCAAAAGAGAAAGTGAAAAAGAACAGCAATTAAATGTAGACAGCAAAAAGAAATTACTCTTAAGAAAAACTGACTTGTGTTTATTATATATATCTCCCATTCTGTTCATCAAGAATAATATTTTCTAAATATTTTTTAATATTTCTAAGTATTTTCTTTGCTCTCAAATTCTTGCCTTTGATAAATACTCTAGTTGATCATTATTAAAGAAAAATACCTTCACTTTATAAAAATGTTCCAAATTCTTAGATTGTGATTTGGTTTTGTAGGCTATGACCTTGTTTGATTAACTGCTGAAATTATCTTTTTGTTTAGGGTAGAAGGAAAATACAGTGGTAAATATTGAAAAGACTCATTGAAACAAATTTGTGCATAGGAGGCTCAGATTGTGTGCTTGATGTATGATTCAAGTTGCTATTTATTCAGACGTCCTTGAAAACAAAATGATGTGATAGAGCTATAGCAACATTTCAAATTATAATAAAATGATTATGCAACTCTTCTTCCAAATTGTTGGAAGTTGCATAACAGTAAAGGGGGTTATGTTTTAGCCTCCTGCCCTTTAGTTCAGTCTTTTTCATAACACCATCCTTAAATTATATTGCATTTCTTTACTGGGAAGAGTGCAGGTGTTTATTCATATATTTTAAGAATTGTTTTCTCTGCTTGCCAAGATTTGTTGAGAAGAAAATTATATCTATTTGATTTTGACTAGTTGTTAGATAGATTGCTGATTTACGTCTTTATGAAGAGGAAAATCAGAAAAGCAAGCAAGGCAGCCTGAAACCATTGGATAGTAACTGCAAACACTGTTATCAGGCATGTAATATTTGTCAGTGTCTTTCTAAGGTCTGGTTTGGGTTTGTATCACAGTAGAAAAACGAAGTGAAGTAAGATTCAGACCCTGCATATTAGTGGAGGAGGAAAAATAGTATTGCAATTTCTAGTGTTCATAAGAATATCTTGTCGTCTCCTTCATATTTCTTTGAGCCACATTCTCTGTGACCCTTACACAAAAGGAGGGGTAGTTGTAGAACATAACTAGGAGGGCAGTTAGGTCAGCAGTGTCAGCACTCGAGGGTTCACAGTATTTCAGAAAAATGTATAAGTAGCCCTAACATAGCTGTGGAACATGCATAGCTACATAACAATGCCAGACAACATGGGAGTTTGTACCCATCTGCTGGTGCTCATAGTGAGTGTAGGCTAGCCTGAGAAAGCTCAAGGGAAGAACAGAGGCTAGTTAAGCAAATGTAAAGACTCAGAGGAAGTGTGTTTCCCTTTTTAAGGAGATTTAGGCCTTTGATTGACAGTTATTTTAGATGCCAGAAGACCCCAAGAACACTTTTCGTATCAGCTATCACAATTACATGTCAGTGAAACTCCAGATATGCTTATATTCTCCCGACGCGTGTAGGCTTGTCCATTAACGTGTTGCCCCCGTAATTTATTTGTAAGAACATTCACAGAGTTATGGTTCTATGTCTTCACCAAGTATTTTTGAAAGTTAAAAGATTGTAAAAATATTTGATGCAGCTTAGTTCCAGGAACGGGTGTAAGTTTACATAAAGTAAATGTATTTTCAGTCTTAAATGAAACTACATTTTGCTTCCAGGTGAGCAAGACTGGTTTGAAGGTTTCCTTGCTTGTATATGCTGCCACCAGATGTCACTGTGTAGTCGAGTAACTGACCCTTTTTCCCTTTTTTAGCTTTTTTTCCCATTTGATTTAATCAAGTATGATTTCCAAAAAGATGAACCAATTAGAAATAAGCATGGTTGGTGTGAAAAAGTTAAAAAAGGTAAGTATGTATTTTAATAGGATATAACAGCCTTTTGATTGTAGTACAAATGCTCCAGAAAATCTTTTTAAGGAGTCTTGCTATTGTGTTACCATACTATGCTAATGTCAACTCTTACTCTTTGTTGTGACAAAAGCAATATTATTTTTTTTATCTAAGAAGAGTATTAAACATACCAGTGCTGACAGCAGAAGAACTTAACAGAGCCTAGAATCATAGAATTGTTTCAGCTGGAAGAGACTTTAAACATCATCAAGTGCAGCCTTTGTCCCAGCCCTATCAACTACTAGGCCATTTCCCTAAGTGCAACATCCACCCATATCTTAAACACTTTCATGGATGGTGACTCCAGCACCTCCCTGGGCAGCCTGTTCCAATGCTTGGCAACTCTTTCAGTAGAGAAATTCCCTCTCATATACAGTTTGAACCTCCCCTGGTGCAACTTGAGGCCATTTTCTCTTGTTCTATTGGTTGTTACTTGGGAGAGCAGACCGAACCCCCGCTTCTCTACAATTTCCTTTCAGGTACTTGTATAGAGCAATAAAGTCTCCCCTGAGCCTTCTTTTCTCCAAGCTAAATAGTTCCAGATCCCTCAGCTGTTCCTCATGTGAGACATGCTCCAATCCTTTACTAGCTTGGCAGCCTCTTGGTAGTCTCTGTAGCCTCTCCAACACCTCCATGTCCTTCTTGTAGAGAAGGGCCCAGAACTGGACACAGTATTTGAGGTGTGGCCTCACCAAAGCTGAGTACAGGGGAATGATCACCTCCCTCCTCCTGCTGACAACGCTGTTCCTGATCCAGGCCAGGACGTCATTGGTCTTCTTGGCCACCTGGGCACACTGCTGGCTCATGTTCAGCTTCTGTCAACCAACACTACCAGGTCCCTCTCTGCCTGGCAACTTTCCAGCCACTCCTCCTCAAGCCTGTAGCGCTGCTGGGGGTTGTTGTGGCCCAAGTGCAGGACTCAGTATTTGGCCTTATTGAAACTCATGGCATTGGCCTTGGCCCAGCCATCCACATCTTTGGATATATTCACAGAAGAACAGTATTCAGAAGCAATGATGTTATATTATCTCTGAATATGTAGGTAATGACATCTGTGGTTTTTAAAGGAGGTTAATGTGTAAGATGGTTGCCTAAGAGATCTACAACAAAGACTGGTAGCTCAGAGCAAATGCTTTTTTGGTGAGAGATTAAATGTTCCTGACTAAGTGAGTTGATTAAGCCTCTTTTTTTTTAATTTTTAAAAAAGAGATTACTTTATTATAGCTTATAAAATATCTAATATCTCTTGATTACACCTATTTTCAGTGTTAATCAAATACCAAAGCATCTGTGTTACACTATAGGAAGGTAACACCTGTAATGAAAGTCTGGAAGGTGAAGCGAAGAAAAACTCACATTAAGGTCAGGCTGACAGCTTTAGTAGGGAGCTGAAACTGTTTCAAAGTAGTTCAGAGATTCTGCAGCATGTCTTAATCAAAGACACGTAACTTTTAGGGAAATACAGTACCCAAAATGTGACATTGTAGAGGAAATGATCTGTAGGGATGTCAGATTGACCTATGAAGGCAACATGCTCTGGTTAGACACCTGGTCTATTTGGTTTTTTTTGAACTGTACTGTTCAATCTAATAAAAATTGTTCTCTCTATCGGTAGACTTTGTCTTACCCATTCCCTTTATCTTCAGAGCATCATGGCTGATGTAACACTAACAGTGAGCTGAATACTTTCAGCTTAAACATTTCTAACTTATGAAGAAAAGCGAGAGGATTTTTTTTTTTTGTAGGGCAGCAGTCTTAAAGTAAAAATTGTGCATACCTTTGGATACATTTTTACGTCTTCTCACATTTATAATTCTTGGTTTTGATACAAAGTAAGGTAACTCTTAAGCTTTATTGTTCAGAATGTGCTTGTAAAAAAGTTAGGAGTTTATACGACTGTTCCACTTTCTGCAAGCTAATACCCTGATACTCCATATGCATATCAGGATAATCCTATTCTCATCTCTCCCTATTTTTTTGAGGGTAAAAGAAGTACTAAAACTTTATATTTTATTGCAAAAAGAGAGCAACAAGGCTGTATCACATGAATGAAAATTCTTAAAAATTGTTCTCAGAAGTTCTGAAAGGAGACTAAATAGAGATTTAACACCTGGGTTGAATGTCTGATTCTGACTAACACTAGTTTTTCAGTAGGAAGCTGATGAAGCTGAGCCTCATCACTGGAAACTCAATAAGGTGTGGGGAGTGGGATATGATATTCACTTGAAGTGAGCACTTCAAGAAGATAGTAAACCTGTTAGTGAACCAACAGTTGATAGATGACAATAGTTCTGGGAGAAAACAGTTCAATGAGTCATCAGAAAAAAGTATAAATGACTGGGAGTTTGAGTGGACAATATTGTGCTGTGTCTCTATGGTCACTTTGCATGAGAGGTGACCACAGGAATTATAAAGCAGTAGAAATAGAAAAGTTTTTATTACTGAGTTTTAGGTATTGAATGCTGCGAAACTTGGCCCCTGGTCTTATAAAATTGTACTAACCAAATTAGCGTTGATGTAAAGTACAGGAAATGTGTAATGATATCTTAGGTTTACATTCTTTCAATTTTCCATATAGGTGAGGCTGGTCTTCTCATTTCCAAAGTCACTGCGAAGACCCCCTTCTTTGGTTACGCTGGCAATAAGAGACACACAGAAAATAAATTACTCTGTGAGGTATTTAAGAAGGGAGATCTTTATTTCAATACTGGAGACCTACTAGTTCAAGACCATGAGAATTTTCTTTATTTTTGGGACAGGATTGGAGATACTTTCAGGTATAATAATTGGTTCTTTTCACATTTCTTCACTTAAAAATATGGGCACACATAATAGACCACTGTTCTATTAGTTTTCAAGTAGTCCTGTTCAGTTTATTAGTAGTATTGTTATTGTTGTGATGTACTTAATGATGATCTTGAAGAAGATGATAGGGGCTTAATTTTATGAAAAGTATTCCTGTGGAGCTGGATAGCTTATTTCCAGAATGTTTTGCAGACATAACAGTTCTTTGAGCAGTACTTCCAATAGGCATGGTACCTACTGATGATTTTGCTGCAAGCAAGGAAGTTAGATACTGAAGTGGAGAAAAATGTATCAATATTAAGGACTGGTCACATTTGATACATTCAGATACATGTCGAAATTCTGAAAACTGTTATATTAGATTATGATAAGCTTTTGTTGGTTTTTATAGTGATAGTTAATATCCAGCACTGTTTGTAGTGTGGTGTTGTGATGGTCAGATCATGATACCAATGTGTGAAATAGGAACAAATTTGAAGTGTTGTTAGTCTAAAATGAATGGAAGTTAATGTTTTTTTTTTAAAGAGAAAGTATCCCTATGTCTTCATGGGATTAAATTATTTTTTCGCATGTTTCAGATGGAAAGGAGAGAATGTGGCAACTACAGAAGTTTCCGATGTCATTGCAATGTTGGACTTCATACAAGAAGCAAATGTGTATGGTGTATCTGTGCCAGGTAAAAGAAGCTTTAGCTGTGTGTTTTTCTTCCCCTAGGTCAGTTGTTAACTCTCATAACTCTTTTTATTTCATGTTTTAAACCTATGAATCACTTCTGATTGAGTCATCTGTTTAATAGCTAGCTGAAATGTAGATGTAGATACCACCAGATTGTGAATGAGCCAGTGAATCATGCATTTTTATGTGTAAGGAATGATGTGTATTTTTGAATAGTTATCTTTCGTGAATTTGTGATAGTTACATAATCTAAATTAAAGATTTATTAAGTTCACATCTATGGAAAAATCCACACATTTCTATGTTAAAATAAATTGTCATCAAGGTAAGAATTGAAGTAATGTCAAACAAAAGTGCATGAAGACATTCTTCTGTCTAATTTCACTTTCAACTTAGCCTCTGTAAACCATCTATAAACATATATTATAAAACCAAGGAGGACAAGATGAAAAAGAAAACTAGGGGGGGAATTAATAATGGTTGAGAAATAAAATACATTTATTTCTTTTAATTTTTGTTTGTTGTTGCTAATTTTCATGGTATCACCTGGCCTTGGTTCCCATTCATGCTAAATCTTTTTTTTTAAATTGTATACTAGGTCTGCCTGGGATAAAGATATACTTCTTTATACGAGTCTATATGGTGCTGTGCTTTTCATTGATGACTAAAACTGTCGCTACTTTACCAACAGTTGGCTATCTCTGACAGACCTTGCACAGTACAAAGGCTTTCTCCCTGCAGCGAGTATTTTGGAGTGAGCAAGAGGTTGAGAGCAGACGTAGATGGGACCACAGGCTCAAACTAACCAAAAGGATATTCCACACCATACGTTGCCATGCCCAGTAATAAAAGCTTGCGGAAGGGAAGACAGTGAGACATTTGTGGTTGTGGTGTTTGTCTTCCCAAGCAACTACCACACGTGCTGAGTGAGGCCCTGCCTGGCAAGGAGTAGCTGAATATCTGCCTGGCAATGGAAAGTAGGGAATGAAGTCCTGATTTTGCCTTTGCATGCAGCTTTCAGTTTCCCTGTTAAACTGCTATTACATTCATACATGAGTCCTCTTGCCTTCTATTTCCTTCCTATCCCATGAAAGAAGGGAGTGAGTGAGAAGCTGGCTGGATGTTTCTTTGTTCACCAGGGTGAATCCACCACAAAATGATAAAAAGAGTTTAAAATGTGAAACAGGTGTCAATGACCTCTAGTTTAAAGCTATACGACAAGAAATATCATAATAGAGAAGAATGACTGAAAATCAGGCTCAAAAATAACAGCTTCCTGTTTCCTATACAACATTTACCTGCAGATTCCTACCCAGTGTATGCAATGAGTAACTTAGGCAATCGCACCTAAACATAAACAAATCAAGTTCTTTACAAGGTTTGTATCATTAGCAAAATAAATACAAAAAGAGGACAAAAGATAAGGTTGGCAGGATATCTGTTCTGTTACGACTTGCTGATCATTAAACTGCACAGTTATTTTTGATTGCTGAAGGTCATTGCTTTTATATTTTATCTATTTTGGTCTTTTCCATAGACCCACAGTGCTCTACACAAAAACCAGTGAGAACTTTTAGTATTTCTCTCTGTTAACAACAGTTAGATACACAGTTTTAAGATAAGATCCTGGCAAGAGAGAAAGGCTAGAACTCAAAGGAAGTCAAAATTGGCTAATACAGGAAAGAGGCTCGGTGCCGTAGTGCCTCAGTACCATAAAAAATATGAATGGAACCTTCCAGCTGTATTGAAACTCAGATGATATATGACTGTCAGTTTATTAATGCACTACAGTTCTTTTTTGTAGCATCCATCACTAAAATGTCAACTTGAATATTCATGTTTTAAAATTCTCTTCTTGTTTTCTTTCCTCCAGATCATGAAGGAAAAGCAGGAATGGCCTCGCTTATTTTAAAGCAGAATATGTCATTAGACTTGGAGCAAATGCATAAGCAAGTAGTGACATATCTACCAAGTTATGCTTGTCCTCTTTTTTTAAGGGTCCAGGTAAGCCATATTATTGCACAGTACATACAAACATCTACATCATTTGAACACAGAGATGGCTAAATGAATAACAGAAAGGGTTCATCTGTATGTCACTTGATTCACTTTAGAACTGGTCTAACATTTAGAACATTTGCTGTCTTCATTAATCGAGTCCTGGAAAAGGCATTGCATTAAAAGTCAATAAAATTTGCAGAATGTGTTAAAATGGGGGGAACTGTACATATGAGTAAGGATAGAGATCACGCAAAGTATTTAGGGAGATTAGAAGTATGAACATGAGCAAAAAGTAAAATTAGTAAAATGTGAACTATTGTATCTGGATAAAATAATCTGAAATCCATTTTATTCAGTGGAAATGAGAGAAGAAAGAAGTAGAGATAAAGCCAGAGACACTGGCTGTGCACAATAAATGAAATGTTATTTGCTGTGTAATACAATGACAAATGTTAAAGCATTTGAAAAGGTACTAGGTAAATTGAAAAGGTGAATTAAAAATATGCATTATTATTATTGTCCCCACATCATCAGTCAACTCTACGTCTGTGTACTAGTGCTTTGCTAGTAGCAACTCTCCAGTTTGGGGAATAACAAAAAGTCCCTTTCCCAGACTTAAGAGTGAATGTAGTACAATGAACTACATAGGAATAGAAAAAAATGGGAGACTATAGAAAACATACAGTACTGATCATCACAGTAAATGAAGTCTGGCAAGAGCTTCATTTCTGGTAATAGTTTTGAAAACATCCTGACAAAGACACACAAAATAATGTTTTGAAGATGCTTCCGAAGGAAGTTTCTTAAGTCTGAGAAAATGAAAAAAAAGCTCTCATTGTTTGAATCAAAACAATATATCCACCAAAGCAGGTGGATACAATGAGGCTGTAGATCTGGAGTACTTACAATAGTTCTCTGAGTTGTTGGGGATAATACTCAATTTTTCGTTTTTGGAGATTCTTGCATATATGTCAAAATTTAAAGACATTGGAAGGAATAATGAGGAGAGATCATAAAGTGAGGCTGACAAGAGGTTGTAGGGAGGACAGAGAAAAGAGTCGCCCTAGAGATGCCTCCCACCACATTTTCCAAGGGATACAGTGACACTGAAAAGAAACTTGAAGAGATTACAAAATGCTTTTCTTTGGACGTGGCTGAGTACAAGTATGGCACACTTAGAATGTACTTCTTTCAGCCCTGTGTTTAAGGTGGCAGTAATCATAGAAACAGAATTTCCTGAGTGTTTATCAGTAAGAAGTTCTTGATAATGAGTTTTTACAACCAGATTCTTTACCATATCTAGCTTTATAATGCACAGAAATGAAGAAGCTGGATTGCCTTGGGCAGGCCAGGGCTATGCCATGTGAGAGGCTGTGACGAGATGCTGCACAGCGATCCAGAAAGCAATGGGCTGTAACTTTATTCTAGCACATCTCCGGGTGTTCGTCCATAGCAACGCAAAAATTGTAGTTCTCCAGCATCATGAGAATCAATGATATTAACCTTATATCAAGTAAGATAATCAAAACAAAACATGAATGTAAGAAAAAGAAAAGAAGCTCTTTATTGACTAATAAATGTTTCTGCCTTCTCTAGGAAAAAATGGAAATGACTGGAACATTCAAACAACAAAAATTTCGACTGGTGGATGAAGGTTTTAATCCATCTACAATTACTGATCCTCTTTATTTTTTAGATAATTCTAAGAAAGCCTATGTCTTGTTAACAAAAGAAGTACATGAGATGATCTTATCTGGGAAAGTGAAACTTTAATTAAACTAATGGTAGGCTATTCAGGGATAGTCTATACAAGGTACTGTACAAAAAAAAAACCCCAGATTAATTACCAGTATTTATATGTAGTTAACCAGAATAACATTTTATATGCTTGATATTTACATTCAGATATGTCTTGCATCTTTCCTCACTTTATCATTTTTATTCACTAATCATTTTTTACCTCTTGAGACCAGTTTCTAACTAAAAAACCTGTAAAATATGATTGAAATCTATTTTATCTTAATTTTGCAATATAAATGCTAAGTCTGATATTTTTTTTTTGTACTAAATTAACCTGGATGATGTGATACAAAACATAGTAAAAAAAAGACTCAATATATTAAGAGATTATGACAGATTGTTTTTTTCTAGAGAGAGAAAATATGCTAGTAACATCCTTTTTTCCATATAGTTTACATTTCATATACACTTTTTAATATGTTTTTTAATATATAAGGACTTGGCAGTGATTAGAAGAAAAAACAACTCTTCTGCTGAAGATTTTCTGGTGGAACATAAGATTAAAAGAGAGCAGAAGCAGAAGAAAGCCATTCACCAAACCCAAAACTAAGACGTCTATACTGTTTATTATGCTGGGTATTTGGATTCTTAAGATTGTTAAGACAGAGGAGATTTTTATGAAATGTTTAGGAGCTAGCAGCAGGACAACAATAGGCAGAGAAAATGTACACAACAGGGAAAATCACTCAGCATAAAAGAATTATTACAGCACTTTATTTCATACATGTTGACTAACAAATAGCTTCCTTATCTTCTTAATGATTGACAGATTATTATTTTATGAGTGTAAAACAGCAGAATTTTTTAAAGTCTAAATCATATGTTCTAACACTTTGCTTTTTAAAAGTTCTAAAATAAAGCTTATTTAAACCAAACTCTGTACTGTCTCAGTCTCAATGACTTAAGTCTGATTGGGTAAAGTCTGTTTTGCAGGCTGTTTTGATACACTGCTTGCAGTTTCCTTCTCTGGTGGATTGTCATGGCAGCTTTACTCAGCCAGAAGCAGTAACAGAATACTGGAATAGCAACTCTCTTCAACTCTAGGCCTTCTAAGTCTCTCTTCAGTCATAACTGTGGTATAAAACTAGGCTCTTATAGAAGAGTAGGATGTGTCACACTATTTATGGTTAGTGAAATGGTTCTACCACTTACATGCACCAGAAATGAGAGGAGAAAATACATTAAAAAAAAAGGAGAGGAAACAAATAAATACTTTTCAATTAAATTAAAAAATGAAATAACCACAGCTCACCAAAACTTGTTCTTAAATGTCACCGTTTGGTGTCTTACTTTCTGATGTATCTACGGTGAAGATTGTTTCTGTATGCAATGGTTAGAGATGAGAGAGCATTAGAGGAACAAAAAATGCATGTTTCCTAACTTTCATGCTCTATCTGCTACTATGGCAGCCAACTGGTGTATCTGAGCTCTGTGATGTATTTCAGCAGCAACAGCAAGACTCTTGTAATTTAGCTGGCTTGAGCAGCCTGCAGGTGTTTGTTTCCAAGCTGTGGCTTCTAGAGAAATACAGAATTCCAGCTACTCCCCTCTGCTCCTTAGTGTACCCAAGAAAGCCAGGGCACTCTTCCTGTTTCCAGAGGCTAGTAAAAGAGTCCCATCCCCTGCACTATCTTAAGATACTGTATGTTTATGACATCAAGAAAATAATAGAGGGAAAATCTACAGAGCCATAGGCTCTGTATTTCCTAAGGGGGAAACAGTATATCATTTTCAATCCAGTAGTTGTCTTTCTTTGAGCTATTAGGTTAGATGCCAGGCAGATGCACTGAAGCATGTTGCAGCAAAATGTCACATTTTCCATGAATATGTAAGTTGTTGAACTGGAACTGAAGTTAGGCTGAATAGTGATGCTGTTTATGTCAAACACCAGGAAGAGCCTTCCTTACAGACTGGAAAAATGTTTGCACTAACCTTTTTGCGTCCTACCTTCATACCCAGATCAGCTGAGGGCTGAAGGAGGCCTTGAGTTTTGCTTCAAAATTATGTCCCAATATTTGCCTGGGATGTTTCTTTTCATGGAATAAAGAAAAAGCAAAAGGTGACTGGTGTGTGGATGGAGAGCTGCACTGCTAACCTCATGTATTAAAAAAAGAAGAGATAGTTGAGCTTTAGTGTTTGTATCTTGACATTTTCCTCTGCAGTTGGGGATGATCAATGATGAAAGAAATTTTATGTTAAAAAAATGTGATCGTAATTGTCATTTAGGGAAGATAAAATTCTACATGAGTAAATGCATATCCTTTCTCTTGTCCTAATGAATTTGGTACAGTTGGGACAGTTATAGTCTGTATCAGTTTTAATAAATCTTT
This sequence comes from Colius striatus, assembly GCF_028858725.1. Taxonomy (NCBI): domain Eukaryota; kingdom Metazoa; phylum Chordata; class Aves; order Coliiformes; family Coliidae; genus Colius; species Colius striatus. The sequence continues at coordinate 738,096 of NC_084788.1, forward strand.
CTCAAGATCCCCAGGAAACAGTAAAAGAAATACAAGATGCCTATGGAGATTGTGTCCTGGATTTTATCCTCCTCACCCAAGTCCGCTTTTCAAGAGATGAAGCAACTAAACTGTCCCTCACACTCCCACTAGCATTTCCATACCCGCAACAGCCACCCTAAAGAATGTACTTCAGTTGACCTACAGATTTCCTGCAAATGATACCCATAAAATGTCCTGTCCTGTTTGTTCTGCTGCCTTTTCTTTTTTTCTTTTTCTTATTTTTTTTCATGGAGAAAAGAGGCAAAGAGAGTAGCAATGGGAAGAAAGACAAAAAAGACCTTCTGCTTAAAAAAAGTGATGATTCAGTTTTAGTAGCCAGTCACTGGCTAACAATCCAACTAGCAATCTGATGTGCATTCTCACACAGCAGAAATTATAAGACATACACTAGTATTTATGAAACTTATTCATTAAGGCACAACTTATTTGAAATTACCTCAAAAAATGGTATTTATGGGAAAATTACATGCAAAGATTCAGCAGACAGTCAAAAAAGTTGCACATAAATAGCAGTAATTTTAGAAATAAATGTAACGCATATTATTAGCAGTGCTGTCAGTAACTGGCAGCGTAATCTGATAATTAATTTTCCTATAAGCATTAACATCAAAAGATCATCAGATTGTGTCCTGGTATTCAGCACATAATACCTTGCACATTATACACTTAATTAGACAAATAGATTGTATCATGTAGAACACAATTCTAGCTTTAAATAAACCAAGTCGTTATCAGAGTGAAATGAAATTCCTTTGTCACTAACAAATCCATAAGCTCTCCACAGTCTGAGAATCTTCTACCAAAATAGTCTTCATTCAGTTTCTTGAAAGACTGCATCACAGTTCAAATCAAGCAGTCAGGAATTGCTTTTGCAATATAACAAAGCAGTCTTCATTGCTGCTTTGCAGTAGGAGATATACTGGCCTATTTACATCTGGAGCTGTGTCTGACACTGTGAGATTTGCTTAGTTCCCATTATTACATAGTCCCATACGAGACGTGGGATGTTTTGCATTATTGTCAGCTGTGCCATATACAAGAATAATTCTTCCTTTTAAAAGAGGTATTTATACTGACAAAATCCCAGTTTTTGTTGTTATCTCATTTTCTTCAAGTAACTGATGCTGCTATGCTGACAAAACTGATAGTTCCTGCAAGTATATATGGACAGTGTTAGAAGTACAGGACTAGCCAAGCTTGGTGAATTTCTCTTTGTGGCGGTTTTGGGTTTAGAACTCCACTAAATGCCTCAGTTCACTTGAAAAAAAAACCAACCAAACAAACCAAAGCCATTGTTGTAACAAATGGAGTACTGGGTACTCAATTGAAACACATTTTGCAAGGGCAGAGTGAATGCCTAGATGAGAATTATATTATGAAGAGTCCTGTTCATTCTCTGCACACTGCTGGGTACAGATAAACAAAGTTGTCAGTAGTTTACTGTGCTTAATGTATGGAAGCTCATACCTTTGGGCTTAGGGTACAGCCTAAAAAAGTAGATTTGATCCAAAACCAGACAACTTATTGTGGTATATTAATTTGTCTGGTAAAATACAGGTCTCTGGCTGTAAGGAGTACTGGAGCCTGGCACTCCTAGTGGATAACATGAAAGGCAACACATGTGTTTGATGTGACAAGGTGAATGTCCCGCTTAGCTTAGCCTTGTTGCTGAACTGAAGGAAGAGGTGGAAGGGCTCAGGAGTGTCAGAAAGTGTGTGAGAGAGATTCATTGCTGGACTGAGCATCTACAATCCCTGAGTTGTACGCAACAAGTTGAGTCTTCACCAGAAGTACAGGATTGCCTACCATCCTCTAGCCAGGTTAACAGAGGGGACCTAAGAGATGGAGGGGAATGGATACATGTCCCTTCTTGGGGAGGTCGGTAAATAACTTCCTGGACTCCCACGCCTCCTCAGTTGCCCTTGCACAACAGGTACAGGGCTTTGGAAGTTGAGGGCCAGGCAAAGGAATATGAAGTTGTAGAGACATTTGAGGAGGTGCCCAGGGTGAGTCAATCACTGTCATGCCCTAAGACTGCCTCAATTAAAAGGAAAGTTATAGTAGTAGGTGATTCCTTTCTGAAGAGAACTGAAGGCCCCTTATGTCAACCAGACCCAACCCACAGAGAGGTCTGTTGCCTCCCTTGGGCCCAGGTTAGAGATGTTGCCAGGAACCTTCCTGGTCTTGTGCAGCCAACTGACTACTACCCATTATTGGTAACGCAGGTGGGTACTGATGAGGTTATGGAAAGGAGTTCAAAAGCTATTAAAAAGGACTTCAGGGCACTGGGGAGAATGCTTGGTGGATCAGGAGCACAAGTAGTGTTCTCCATCCCTCTTATGGTGGGGAGGGATATTGAATGAATAAGGAAAGCACAACTGGCTCAGATGCTGGTGCCACCAACACAACTTCAGTAAGTCATGAAGAACAGGAGAGGTCCTTGAGGACTGGAGCAAAGCAAATGTCACTCCAGTCTTCAAAAAGGGTGAGAAGGAGGAGCTGGGTAACTACAGACCAGTCAGTTTCATCTCCATCCCTGGAAAGGTGATGGAATAACTTATGCTGGGTGCTGTCTCCAGGCATTTAAAGGACAAGAGTGTCATTAGGAGCAATCAACATGGCTTTACCAAGGGGAAGTCATGTTTGACCAACCTGATAGCCTTTTATGAAGATATAACCAGGTGCATAGATGGTGGTAGTGCAGTGGATGTGATTGATCTTGATTTCAGTAAAGCATTTGACACTGTCTCCCACAGCATCCTCACAGCAAAACTGAGAAAGTGTGGGCTGGATGATCAGGTAGTGAGGTGGATTGTTAACTGGTTGAAGGGAAAAAGGCAGAAAGATGTGATCAATGGGGCAGGGTCTAATTGCAGGTCTGTGTCTAGTTGAGTCCCTCAGGGGTCAGTGCTGAGGCTGGTACTGTTCCATCTATTCATTAATGAATGACCTTGATGAGAGAACAGAGGGCACTGTCAGCAAGTTTGCTGATGATACTAAACTTTGGACAGTGGCTAACACATCACAAGGCTGTGCTGCCATTCAGCGAGACCTGGACAGGCTGGAGGGTTGGGCAGGGATAAATCTAATGAAATTCAACAAGGTCAAGTGTAGAGTCTTGCACCTGGGAAAGAAGAACCCCATGTCCCAGTACAGGTTGGGGAATGAACTCTTAGAGAGTAGTGTAGGGGAAAGGGACCTGGGGGTCTCGGTGCACAGCAGGGTGAGCATGAGCCAGCAATGTGCCCTCATGGCCAAGAAGGCCAATGGCATCCTGGGGTGTATTAGAAGGGCTGTGGACAGTAGGTTGAGAGAGATTCTCCTCCTTTTCTACTCTGCCCTCGTTGAGATCTCATCTGGAATATTGTGTCCAGTTCTGGACCCCTCAGTTGATAACAGTAAGTCAGGAGCAGAACATAATAATGATGAAAGTAGTCTGTTACATGAGAATTCTGTTGGACCAAATAATGAGTACTGACTTCAGTAATCTGGACACATTTTTATACTATATATATGAAAATGTATTCAGGGTTTTTTAAAAATAAGTTAGACAAGTTAGGTTCCTGGCCTCACTGAAAGCACAAAAATTAAACTCGGAGACTTCACCAGATAGCTACCTTTGAAAATCTGGTGAATGACTGTTACATTTTTTCTCCAAATGCAGGATATAATCACAGTAATTAAAAAAAAAAATGCTATTGAATGACAACATAAATAAAATATAGGTAGCTATGAGATCATTAAATAATTGCCTAGTTACCTAGATATTTCCAAAACCTTGGCCTTTTTTTTTATTGTTTTATGCATATCTGTATCTTTACACATCTCTCTATTCATTTCAAGCCATCATGCTTAGGAGCAAATGTTGCTCATCTTTGAAGCTGAATAGCTGAAGGAAACAGAGTTGCTGTGGGCACTGTTTCAGCACCTAGCTCAAGAGCTCAAATGCTTAGTGAAATTCACAGACATCACCTTGGATGACAGAGCCTTAAAAACCTAAGGGGAGAGTTACATGCCTGAGATAGGGTCCACACAAGTCAGTTCAAAGAGCAAGAACAGCCTAAATCAACTAGGGAACAGTGAGAAGAGGATTAAGTCTTAAATCCATCCCCTGCAGGCATGTAGGAATCTAATTCTCATTTGCTGGGAGCACAGAGATATTTGAGCTCTCTCTTGGAATTACACAAAACCCACTTTTTTTTTTTTTCAAATGCTTTTAGTTGTCAGCCAAAAGAGAGACATACACATATTCAGCTCAGTTTCTGTCCAAGCATTTTATTAGAATTATAAATTATAGGAAAGGAAAATATTTATTGGTTCATGTGAAAGCACTGTAATCAGTCACTGCAGTATATATATATCAGTGCAGTAACAAGGCTATATTCTGTCCTAAGATAAGGAAAACCTCTTTTGCAGTATGAGCAATATGACGCCATTTCCATTTCGCTGGCCACAAAAATCCAATTTTTGTGAAGAGAAGCTTACCTTTATCCAAATACCTGTAATCTGTCATTAACAAACTGGGTTTTTTAGGAAATGCATAGTTTGAATTCATCGTTAAGTATGACTCACCGTTGCCTTAATTCATTTTTATAATGGCACATCTCTGCTGTAATGAGTCCTTCACTGTTTTCAGGTATACCCTGAACTAGCCTGAGGTGGTAAGTTTCCTGCAGATGCCTCCTTCTGTGCTGTATCAAAACCAAATTTACCAGATATTGTCAAATGTTTTTGAGATCACTCAGTTTACTCAGCTAGTTCACAATATTAAATGACAAAAAGCTCTCCCAAAGTAAAATGTTGATCCTATAGTCTGTATTCTTCTTGAACCTCTCTATGTGATGGTCAGTACAAGTATTGTTCTTAGATAATATGCAACCCAGTTAACCCATACTCTATGACTTGCTTTGGTAGATAAAGACCAAAGAAAAGGCATTTCTAAAAACTATTTCTAGATAAAACCACTTTCCAGTGTTTCAGTTTCCACTGAATGAGAACAGTGAATGACCAGCAGCTTTTTCAGATGAGTCTTGACTCAGACAGGCAGTGGATGACAAATATCCTTGTGTTAGCCACACTGTACGTGTTCTGTTGGCAATCTCCACAATTACATTCAGAACCTGTATATTCAGGGAGCCACAGAACTTCAGCGGAAATCATTCTCTCCACATCCCATAAATCACAGTATCTTGCCTTGTGTCAGCAACATCCTGTCTCTGCTTAATATATAAAGCTGTTACTTGTTCTCAGTAGAGGATCCGGCGGGATCTTGAAACTACAGTGACAGTAACTGAAGCAACAGATGAGATACCATAGGGTCTGCTGCATTTAATAAAAAATTAAAACACAAATCTATGACTCATTTTGATGTCATTCTGTTTAAAAAATACTTCTTGAGCTGCTGGAGAATTATATATTTGCTGTGACATACCCATAAGCATCTATCTCAAAAACTCATGTGCAGCTTCCAAAGCTATATTTTTAAAAAATCTTACTGTGAGTGTTTCTGAACAATTAGAATTTCTATTTCACTTGCTAATTCAGAAATCTGGTAGCTGATGGTCATCATGGAGCACTTCCCTTATTGTAAATCTTACAGAGGATAAGGCATGGCACCTAGGAACATGGACAGATCAAAGCCCAAATCCTGCAGTTTTCCTTTCATTTTCCCAAATAATGCATATGCTCATTCCACTTTGAAGTAACCCTCAAGGACCATTAGGAAAAATTGAAAGGATTTCAGCCACTGAAACTCTTAGTAATACTGCCAATGCCATTCAGTTCAACCCACTATAAAGACATGGGGAATAATTTCATCCCTGCATATTCCATTTCATCATTATTGATAAAACCCAGTCCAAATTTCTGATTTGTTTAGCGCTAGGTTTCAACAAATACTCATTTTACAGCCAATCATTACACAAATACTCACACAAACCCTACTCCTAATAGTAGAGCTACCCCAAAAGACAAATAACCTTATGGAAAGGAAAAAGCTTTTTTTTTTTTTTTTTTGCTTCAGCTTTTTTTCATATTTTGGGGTTTTTTTTTGGATGCTGCAGCACTAAAGCCTGACTCAAGAAACAGTTTTCTAGCTATTAAATGTCTCAGATTGCAAAATGGGTGGATTGCCACTCAGCTTTGCTGTTAAGAATATAATCTATTTATTGTGCAGGTGTCACAAGACATGGAGTTGCAAAGAGGCTATTCATTCTGGTCTCTCAAACATATTTTGACACTAGATTCTAGCTAAAAATATCTCGGCTCTGGACCTCTTCTTTCTCTTATATGCTGCTATTTCATTAAAAAGAAAGAAAGAAAAAAAGAGTTTAATTTAAGGAAAGAGGAGGCAAGGCATAAACAGGAGGCAAGGCATAACTCTTTAGTTAATGCAAAATCACTCATTAAGGATTAAGGATTCCTGGAATTAAACCTATGAATCTCCTGAGGAACGAAAAACACATTTCATTCAGTAGCTGCTAATGCAGAAGTTTGTCAGGCAACAGATGTTCCAAATTACAGTAATCAAGTTAGAAAGCTTTTGAAAGAGCTCTTGAGTTAGTAAATTACATCCTCAAAATAAAATATTTAGAAGTGGGAAACTGAGGACTGGGGTGATTGATTTTAAAATAGATGAAGTGGAAATGGATGCTAACAGCGAAAGAGCAGACAGAAGTTACCTCTTTTCTCTTTAAAAATCTCAAACACTTTCTTCTCTTACAGTTTTCTTAATATGCCTCTTAAGGTGGAAATAAGCTTTCCAATGTAGGCCAAAAAGCATGTCAAGGAGAAAAGCATATCCAGGGGGAAGCCAAAATGTGACTGATAGAAGCACCTTGTTGATTTGAGTAATCAGGCTGGCGCCAGGCTGTGGGGAAGTACTGAGACCCACCTCGCAGGGCCCATCCTGCCTTTGTTAGGGAGCTGCTTCTCACCTCAGGGCTTTGAGCTCTAAGATCACTAAGCCCCAGCAGGTACCTGGCTGATTTTAACCCAGACCTGCTGCCCCCAACCTTCACAAAATCACGGAATCTTAGGGTTGGAAGGGAACTTGAAAGATCATCTAGTCCAACCACACTGCCAGAGCAGGGCTACCTAGAGTAGACCCAACAGGAACTCGTCCAGTTGGGTTTGGAATGTCTTCAGAGAAGGAGACTCCACAACCCATCTGAGCAGTCTGTGCTAGGGCTCCCTCAGCTGAACAGTGAAGAAATTTTCCATTGTGTTTCTTTGGAACCTCTTATGTTCCAGTTTGTACCTGTTGTAGCTTGTGACTAATGCTTATTTCATCCAAAATGTGCAAGTCTTCAAAGAGGTAAAAATGAACTATGGGTCAAGGAAAAGGCACAATACAGACAACATTTGAAACTGTTTTCACTGTGACATGTGGTATCCTGTGTGATCTCCTGTGTGATCAAGTGTTATTGATTCAAAGGAAAAATTAAGTAGAATCTTTAAATAATCCACTAAACCAAGCGCACCTTAAGATGATGAAGACTGACTGAGAGAGATGAAGTGCTGCAATCGTTCAGGATCATCAACTTTCAGTCAAAAATATGCATACTACCAGGTATGACTTTACTTAACATCTCTATTACTGTTGTTAGCCAACCTGAAGCCATGGGATGAAAAGAGCCCTCTCCCATTTGTTGAGATTCTATCTGAATGGCAAAGCATATGTTTGTACACTTACATTGATGTCTAAAAGAATTACTTTGGTAATAAATCTGTCTCAAGATGAAACTTAACTGAAATTTTGGACAAAGAGCTCATGTAATTCCAAGTAATTCTGAGCCCTGAAAAGATGTGGCAGCAATACCTGATCTTGAAGACATAATTGCTAAATGTTGACAACTTTGTCTGTTGTACTTTGTGATTCAAATGAAGGTAAAAGATAGATCATTAAGAATGTGCTTTAACAGAACTACCATACTGCGTTTAATGCCGGTAATGAAGAAGGATGTAACTATTTATATTGGCAGAAATCATGAAGGCTAGCATATCCAAACGAAGATCAAGGCATTTTATTTTCATGTCTTCACAGTGAAAACAATAATATGATGATTCAGTAAGCTCTTATATATATATACATATATAAATAAAATATTTTATATTTATAAATTTTATCAATACGGTGTCCTGGTTTAGGCCCATCAGGGAACAAAGGCCACGATTAGCCTCGAGTACCGAACAGGCTGAGAATTGCTCGAGGGCAGGGAGGGCTTAATTGCCGCTTAAGGTTCAGGACAAAACAGACCAGGCCACTCACAGGTTTGGGGAAGAAAACAGAAAAAATAATTTAATGCAACATCAACTAAAACACACCCCAAAAACCCAAAACATAACCAAAATGAAACAACACAGAGTAATACATCAATGAAGAGTCCAACCAGCCTTTTTAAGAACACCTTCTTGCCACACCTCCCCTCTTCCCGGGCTCAGAGCCCCGATCCCGGTGTTTTTTACCCTGTCCCCTCCTGAACGGTTCGGGGGGCAGGCAGTGGGGGTTTCAGTTAGTCTATTCCCGATAGCTTCTGCCCTTTGTCCCTCCTCAGGACGGGTGAACTCCACACCAGTCCTCCCTGCAAGTCCGTGGGGTAACTCACACACACGCAGCCCTGCCTGGGCTGCTCCGACGCGCACTTATCCCAAAGGCTGCAGCTCCTCTCTGCCTCTCGTGTGGGGCTGCTCTGCGACACACAGGCGCTCCAACATGGCCTGGGCCATGCCCGTCTCCTCACACAGTCCCTCGCCCGTCCGGGCTCACTCACATGGAGCTGCTGGTAACCTCGATCCATCCAACCTATGGATCTCCATAGGTTGCAGGGGCACAGCTTGCATTCTCACCACGGCTTGCAGAGGAGTCTCTGGTCTATTGCTTCTCCTTCTTTCCTCCTTCTCTGGCTGAAGGGTCCATGTGGTCGCCTCCGTCTTGTATCACTCATACACCTCCTGACTCCCATTCCAATTCCTGCCCCCTAAATAGTGATGGCAGAGGCGCCAGATTGGCCCAGCTGGGCCAGAGGTGGGTCTGAACCCAGGAGCCGGGGGAGGGTCCGCAAACTCTTTACCGGGTCTTCACTGCAACCCGCTCCCCCTGTTACTAAGCCAAAAGCTGCTCCTTGCTAAACCAGAACATATGGTTATTATTGTCACATTTTACTATCCTGTTCCAACCACTGAAAGGAATTTAGGATATCAAAATACAGCCTAAGTGATACAGTAATGAATTTATTATTAACAATTGAGCTTTAAAACATGTATGAAGCTTCAAAATCAGATGATGGGACAGAGATTTGTCCCAGTAATGTCCTTTTTACTTTGAGATATAATTATGTAGAGGGCCAATTTAAAAATAAAGAAAATAGTCTGATAATACTTGATTAAAGGTGCAATGTAGGCAGATGACCTCAGAAGTAAAGCTAAAAACTCATTTCCAATCTTGCAAGGAAGTAAAACAGACCAGGTAAAGAGTGCTTGACTCTTCCAGGACATTTCGGGAGCTCTTTGCCACTAACACCTATTTTCCTCTATACTGCTGCAAACACCTCTCTATCATTCAAGCACACAGCATCAACACAGCAGTCAGCTAGTTAGCTCACATATGGGCAGCACTTGGGTTGTCTGACTCAAGGTCAGTTTGACATCCAGAACATACTAAGACTCCACTGCTTCATTCACAGATTACCATTATAGGTAACTGCGCAGAAACAGACATCTCTTTGTGCGATGTTAATACAATGTTCCTGCAGATGAGATAATTGGAAGTAGCTGTGCCAAATCCGAGGTGCTGAGGTAAGCCTACATTGCAGTTGGCATGGCTCTGAAGTACAAAGTACATGCCGGCAAAGTCTGCCCCCCGGGTAGCGTCAGCAGAATTACTACAGAGCCAGAGCAAGGGACACTATCTAAAGATATGTAGCATAGATAGCAAGTAAATCTGGCTGTAAACCCAGCGTCAGCGGTGGCTTCAAAATACAATGCAGATCAAGCCAGATATATGAAAGTCACCAGAGAGTTCATCTGGCACTGCAAAGCCATAACCGCAGAACTAAGCTATCTGTGCTGAGCTGTGTGATAATGTGGTTACATTGCTGCAGCAAGGTACAGCTTTGCAGGACGAGATGTGAGATCTAGCAAGGGTTTTGTGGCAATACTATTGCTTCAACAATGCAATGTGAGAAGTCCTCACAGGGAACAAATGCAGTGGCTTGTATGTGCGATGAAAATCATTCTGAAATATCACAAGGGAACTGGGTAATGCTGCAATAACAGAAAATCAATGAAACTGCACAGAAAGGCAGTATGCTTAAGCATGTTAGTTTTCTCAAGTAGACCCGTATGGCTGTTCCCTTTTCCTTGACCTCCTTCCTATTGCAGATGTTGTGTAAATTTCAGGCAGTTACTATGACAAAGAGGATTGTGAAGACAAATAAGACATTTGTCATCTGATTTTAAAGCTACCTGCTACACTGTGGACTTTCAAGGCACAAAACCATTAACTGCAGGACGTGCCTCACCATTCACATTTTTCTTGATGAGAGAGAAGGCATCACCTGAGCAATAAATATTTATCTCCGGGGCTTTCTCTAAACATAATTTTACTATAATTTTCGATGGAGTACTTTGGGGAGTGTATAATTTTAGTAGATTCAGTTTGACATTATGTTTCTTTTCTACAAAAGATGACAGCTTTCAGGCAGGCTGAAATAACTAAGTAAAATGAATCACACAGAAAATATAATTCTGAAACTTTAAATTGAGAAACTGATAAATACGCATCCAAAAGTTAGAATACTGAACTGGTTCTATTATACAAAAACATAAATTATATTCCCTTTACATACTAAGAAGTTTAATCTTAATGCCCTGAATTCTGATCTTCAATCTGAAACCTAACACATGCCTCCATTTTTGAAGTGGATGTAGCACGAGCTTCCATCTCTGTCACCTTAGCCATCCTAGCTCTTGATCCTAGCTCCTTAACTGCTGAAAACAAACAAACAGAAAAATGCTTTCCAGAGGCTACAGATCAGATGACCTTGTTCAGTTCTGCTGCAGAAAAGTCCCATGTGGCAAAGCAGAGCCTTGTGTCTGAACAGAATGCCAATGGACTTGTTAGTAGGAAGACTTGATATAGACAGAAATTATTCAGAATTGGGGTAAGGAAACTTGGCCTTCACTTAAAATCTTCAGTAGATTTCAAAAAATGTACTTATGTTTTTTCCAGAGCATCACCTTGAGACATAAACTTGGGAAGGGACACTTTCCAGGCATCACTAGCTGGATGTAAGTACAAAGTATGTGCCGGTAAAGTCCTCCCACCAGCAGCCAGGGGAGGAAAAATTCAGTCTGAGATCTGCTTCTGTCAGAAGTGTGTTCCTCTATGGGAAGTATGATCCAAGCACAGACAGCTACTCCAAAGGACTTGAATGCTTTCAGAAGAAATGCTAAATTATGTGTGAAAAGATTGACTGCAAGTTGCCGGGGAAAGAGAGAGAATTTCAAATGCAAAGAGGCCCAAGGTGGTATAGTATGATATAAATAGAGTTAAGATGCTGATAAAGGCCAAGGTTAGGTGTCACTTGGTAAGGACTGGTGGATTGTATGGTAAAGAAAGCAGCCTTCACCTTCATGTGTGCAGAGATTTGCTGGCTGTGCTCCTCTGTCTGTGTGACTTTGCACAGGGAGAAAGGGAAGTGGGGAGGCAGGAGCAGCCTCTGCTCTCTATGTCTGGGTCCATCTCCCTGCTTGATACTTGACCTGAGACAGAGCAGGACAATGGTCAGCTGCAGCACAGGAGCTCCTCCTCCTTCAGATTTTGAATATGAGTGCTGCTTCCTTGCCATTGCATAAATCTAACCCCGTTAGCAAAAATTTTTCCTGTTACTTAAAGAAGGTTGAATCTGGCCAACCAAAATATCAGTTATATATTCTGCATAATAACTGAGTAATTTGTATTCAAATGTATTCATGGTAGATAGCAACTGTAGAAAGGTACAAACTTGCCATGACCTATTTCGTTAGAGCAGATAGACCTATCTCGCTATAATGAAAAAAGGAAGCCCATTTATGTCACCATTAATCAACAAAACTACTACCTGTGGTATGTTTTAAAAATACACTGACTTTTAGAACTGTGCTCACTTAAAGTACAAATTAGGAACTGGAGACCAGAAAACAAATAGAATACACTGAGTACTCCTCACCTTTTCTTTTGGAAAACTGGAACCAATTCAAGTTGGCTAGTAACTGGGCCATAAAATTGTTCACCCTGTATGCCTCTGCTGTAACAGCATTAATGGCTGGCTGTATTAATAAATCAAATCAGCAGAACTGAAAGAATGGACAAATAATTAAAATAAGCCCTGAACCCTGTCTCCTGCTTATTTTTATAGCTGGCAAATGCAATAGAGTTGCATATACTTCACTGAATGCTCTTACACATATATTTCTAGAGGTGAAAATTGCAGTTGCTCCCTGGCTAAATATTGTCACACATGGGACGGGATCAAATGTTTAAACAGAACACAGATGGACAGGATATCTTGTGTTTTCACTCTTATTTTGGATTAACAATTGAATCCCTTTAAGACCTTATTTTGTGTAATTTCTGCTTAGACACAGCAAAATTTGCGTGCCTTCCCTGTAACGTGCAGATGCTGTTGCACATTTGCTTTTTGGGTAGTGTATAAAATAATCAGCCTGCTTCAGTGTCTAGTGCAAATACATTTGCAATTTTACATCAATTCATATCAGTGATGCATTTTCTGGGAAAAAAAAATAAAATGTAATGTTGTCATCTGACATGACAGCTTTTTGGTATTCAGTAAAGCATGAGAACAACTTTGAGCTTCAGCTTGTTGGTGATTTAGCCAGGCATATGTCCATTAACCTTGGTGGTGATGCCACTACACCTGGCTAGTGTGTAAAAGCATCTGCTTAGTTTTAATGAAGAGTATTTTCTTCCTATCAGGGTAATACATTATTCAGATCCTTTTCCCCAAGTAATGCGAAGTGCAACAGAAAATCTGTCTTTTTGTTTGTTTGTTTTGTGGCAAAATACGAGCATCGCTTCCAGCTGCCAGTCACTCCTGCAGAAAAAAAAAGGGGGGGGGGGGGGTATCGACTGTTGGAAATTTTGTGGAGGACACGCAGCTGAGAAGGACAAAATGTGGTATGCAGCGCATTCTGCTGAGTTTTCAATGTGAATGCGATTGTGGGTTCTGAGCCTCGCTCAGCAGCTCAGGTAGGTACCTCCCGCTGCTTAGTTAACTACACTGCCGCGGAAGCCTCGTGTTAAAACTCAGTAACCAGTTTCGGCACCGGGAGAGTGAACAATTCGCCCCTAGCCACACCTAAGCTCGGGTAGGGCCACGCTCCAAAGAAGCCGACATGTTTCGGGTTCTGTCAACAGGTACAGGCTCTTGTCCGGCATCCGCGCCGGCCCCCGGCAGCCCACTCGCCTTCCCTCCGCCCGCTGCGCCACTTTCCCCGCTCGGCTCGGCGCGCCGGTCGTCTCCGCCCGCCCGACGCGGAGCCGCCGCTCCCCACGCCCCGCCGCCGGCTCGACGGCCCCGGCGAGGGACGAGCCCAGGCCGCCCCAGCGGGGAAGTGCCTCCCGCCGGCTCCTCCTCTCCGGGGGACGCGGGCTCTCTCCGTCGGCTCGGGCAAGGGCAGCCACTGGGGCGAGGGTGCGCGCCTCCCGCCGCCCGCCTGAGGGGGAGGCACCCGCCCGGCGAGGCGGAGCAGCGGCGGCGGCGGGAGGCCCGGTACCCACCCGACAGAGGCACCCCAGCGGCGCGCCCGCCCCCGCGGGCTGCGGGGCAGGGCCGGTCCCAATGGCGCGGAGGAGGAGCGGGAGCGGCTACAGCTGGGATTGGGGGCCGCCGGCGCCGCCCGCCCGCCCGGACAGAGGAGGAGGCGGCAGGAGGAGGAGCGGCGGCGCGGGCCGCAGCGAGCTGACGGGTCTCGGCGTGGCTGCCCCTGAAGATGGCGGCGGCGGAGGCGGCCGTTGCTCCGGGCGGCGGGAGCTGCTCTCCGGCGGGCGGCGGCTCGGTGCCCGTCCTTTTCTGCTTCTCCGTCTTCGCGCGGCCCTCCAGCGTGCCGCATGGCGCCGGCTACGAGCTGCTGATCCAGAAGTTCCTCAGCCTCTACGGGGACCAGATCGATATGCACCGCAAGTTTGTGGTGCAGCTGTTCGCCGAGGAGTGGAGCCAGTACATAGACCTGCCCAAGGGTTTCCTGGTCAGCGAGCGCTGCAAGGTGCGCCTGGTGCCGCTGCAGATACAGGTGAGACCCGGCGGTGGGTCAGCGCCGGCCGCCGCAGGTGCTCGCATGGGCGGGCAGCCCCGTCTCGCCGCCGACTGCGGCCGCCCCGCATCGTGCCCAGCGGCGGCCGGGGGCCGTCCGGAGCTGTGCGCAGCGCTCCGCCAGCCCGCCTCGCTGCTACCTCCGTGGAAACTTTTGTTTCACGAAGGCGGGGAGGCAGGTGAGTTCCGCGCCACGTGCGTTTGCTTAACCGGGCTTCGCCGTCAGCGAGTCCGAACTTATTTGGCCCCCGTGAATGGGAAAACAGCCTCGCGGTTGAAATAATCATCAGTTCCCCTTGAAAACAGGCGGCTGGTGCTACCGGCCGCAGGCGGAGGTAACGCTGCTAGGTGAGAACTCAAAGGGTACGGGTGAAAGGGGCTCTCCCAAAGCTCAGTCTTGTGGCTTGTAGGTCCCAGGGATATTTGTATCCATTCTTGCCCCGAAAAGTTCTTTATGATTTACCGACTCGTGACTGACTAGTTTTTATGGTGTAAACCAGGAAACCAGACTGCCAGACACATACAGTACGTGTGTTTCATACCAAGATATCTTTATGCACTCTTGTGCTGGTTGTGCTGTAATAGTTGTACTCGAAGCAAAATTGCTTCTTCCTTTCTCCGGTATCAAAGAAGTCACCTGCTTTTGCTTTTTTTTTTTTTTTCCCTGAAAAAAAATAACCAGCCAACCGAGCAAAACCCAACTCAAAACGTATTAATTCAGTACACTCTTCTTAATTTATTATAATGAAGTTCTAGTTTACTGAGCCAACAGTACCAAGAAGTTGAAAAAAGTGATGTCATAAAAACTGAAAGATTGGTCATCTTCTCTTTATGTTTCCAGAAACAGCTAAATTCACGCTGTTTGTTAACCTGGCTAGATAGTGGTGTCTTGAAGCCAAAAACTGTCAAGGTAGCCTTTTACTTAGATCAAGGGTGCCTTTGGAGTCTTGTCCTTTCCTTAACCTGCCTAAGGAAAGAGTGGTTAAGAAGACCAAACTAGTTTAATAACTCATTTTGTCATTTATTATTCACTTTGTTATTAGTTACTCATCGTAGTAAATTAAAAACCTTTCTCCTTTGTGTGTTGGAAACAGAATCCAGAGAGGCTGGGAGGACAGTCTCTTCAGCTTGCAGAAAGAATTGGTATGAGTGCTAATTCAAGGAAGGATTTAAAAAATGATATTTGTGTAATCAGGGTGTGTAACGGTGGAGCAGGTTGGAATTTTGCTTCTTATTTCTATGTGCAGATCACAGCTCTGCAAAGGCTCTCTTGCAGATGGCTTCTGTGCTGAAACTGTAAATGCAGCCTGATCATTTGTTGCAGGACATTTATCTTGGTGTAAAAGGTCAGTATTGAAACATGGAAGGAAACGTTCCCAAGGTGTAGGCACACCAGGCAGTTTTAACTGGCTGCAGAGATTCAGGATGAACTAGTATTTAATGCATTTAATTTAATTGCTTAATTGATTATATGCTTTCACTGATACTGTTGCAATTCTATGACAATAGCAACTGTTGATATGAAAAGGATGGTACTCGCACTCGTGTATTATTTTAGTTGCCTCCTTGATCTGCTTCAGCAGCTGAGAATGAGCTGGAGACATCACAATGATGTCGGCCAGCAAGCCTTAAGCCATTGGCAGGTGCTCAGAGATCACTCCTTTGGGGAACATTTGGTGTGATACAGTCACAGCTGCTCTTCTAAAGACCTTTAAAATTTTCTGATTCTGCTTTCTTTCTATGTGTTGATTCATGTGCTGCAACTATTGCATGCTCTTTTTACCCACCTCCCTGGCGTTTTATCTGCAGTTAAACTGGACATCGGCTTGTCAACTCTGTATGCAGCAGGCATAGCCAGCTGAAATAGCATTTTGAATGTCTTTCAAGAGGGTCAAACTTTGCTTATTGAGGTGATCAAACTCATGTATTTGGAAAGATATATTTGATTTAAAATTAAGATTGGCAGATACTGGCATCTGTATCCATGGGGAAAAAAATTCAGGATTTTTATGTGTTTGCTTTATAGAATACATGTATGCTTTTAGTTAGGGATGGCATTTTAATCCCAAGGGCACTAGCACCCATAAGCCCTGGAGCGATATCCTCCTGTTTTGATTCTTGTGCAGAACTTTCATGGAAGGATGCCTTTTGTTGCCGTAGCTCAAGAAATGTCGGCATCAAATGGTGTTTGGCTGGGCTGTTTCGGTTTCCTGTCCCTGCAGTTGAGGAGGACAGTAATCTCACAGAGAGCTCACCATATGCTGCCCTCAGCCATTCCATGCAGCTCGATTCAAGGCTCGAGACACACAGCAAAATTTGTTCTCTGGTCATGTTTGTGCCTTCGTACTGTGCTCATATATGTCCATTTGTTTGGTTTAGCTGTCCTGGTGCAAAACAGCCACTTGAGCTTTTCATGGCCACCCAGTGTTAGGCAGGCTGGCAGAATGCAGTAAAAACCCTGGTGATCAGCTTGGCTACAACTCCCGAAACTTCTCAACTACTAGCTCGCAAAGAGGGGGGACTTCTCCTTTGGCCTCTCCCAGCTGGCCAGGAGGGCATTTGCTTGCCACTCGAGGGTCTGAGAAACCATTTGCTTTTTGTGGATTTTATGTGTTTTTAAAAGTTTTAAGAGAATAGTATTTATGGTCAGGGCAAATGCTACTTGAACCTCTTCTAACTCTACATGTAGCTAAATATTGTTAATCAAACTGTCGTGTTTTGCCATGACTGCTGTAGCTGTCTTTGGAAGAGAAAAGCAGTAAGGAAAAACAGTTTGGAGATAAGAGAAGAGAGGACAACTAAGCTTGTTACAGCCTTGTAATGGAGGAGTTCAGGCAGCATTAGAGTATATGCCCAAGAGAGGCTGTTACACTGTTGTATCTTCAAGGTGACTTCTCTTTAGCAGTTCTAGTGCTCTGTGTTTACAAACTTGTAACTTTAAGATGCTAAAGATTAAAGAGTAACCTTATTACTGAAGTTGTTGCATGAAGCAACTCTACTTCAGAGTGTTTTTTTAAAGACACTTCTCAGGTGTGTCTTTCTTGCAGACAGCTGCTTACAAAATGATAATTATTGCTAAAGGATAATGTAAATAAAATAAAACTATACACAGATTATTCACTTTTTTACCTAAATCTAATATTGCTATATTCAGATGTTTTGGAAATAGGAGTAACATTAGCTCAGGAACCTAAGTCAATTTTCTGAAGACCAGGAAAAAACAAAGCATAAATTGCAGAATTTGAGTCAGGTGAGGGGAGTTGTTGGCTTTTAATTTTCTAAAGATGCAGTTACAAAATCTGATCTATTAGTACTATGATAAAATATTTCTAAATAAATAAATAAACATTAAAGGAAAGCAAAAAGAAGGAAAATAAAAGACTGAAGATACTGAAGGAGAGGCTTCTTCAAATCCAAGTTCGTTGTTTTTGTGTCTTTATTCTGCAGCAAGCATTTTGATTATTTTGTATTTTGATAGAGAATTCTGTACTGTCTTAATTTTGTGAACATCACATGCTTATCTAACTAAATTTGTCATTTTTGAATGCAGAATTGCATGTGAAAGGCTTCAGTTTGGTTTAGCATAAAATAAATATTTGTATTTCTAACTTGGAACACTTGTAACCAATTTTTTTCTCCTGAAATACATTAAAATGAGGTTTTTCATTTTATATTTTTTTTTCTTTAAAAGATAAACAGCTAAGTAAAACCCCATCTTACAGGTTTCCTTTTAGAAGTAAAGGAGAAGAAAACGTGAGTCAACTCTGTTGTCTTTTTATGCCATCCTTGAAATACCAAGGCATTGAGATCCTCCACTCTGCCTTTTTAGTGGGTAACCTTGGCAAGTGATGTGTGAAGTGACTAGTGATGTCACCTGGGATTATTTTTCTGCTTCCATTTTACTGTTCGTTGAAAGGACTGGGGGAGAACTGTGTTTTGTGTGTATAATGGTTTCCTGAAGTTTGAACAGTGAAGGTTGCAGGTAAAGAGCCAGTACATATGAATGTTTTTCTAAAGCTGATTCTGTAATTACAGGACTTCATCACAGTCACCTTTTACGTGGTTGTTATTAATCAGCAGAGATGAAACATGTGAAAAAACACCTGTCCTTGCCCACCTAGGCCTTTTCTAGAGTAGGATTTAAAGCTGTATGTAACTCGTGACAGCATACCTTTAAATCCTGGTCTGGACAAGGTCCTAGAGAAGACTTCTCTAGCTGGGTAAAAGAGCTGCATCAGGTTACGTGTCCATCTATTCTGGTTGTGCTGTGGATAACTTCCAGCTGGAGGTGTCTAACTCAGGGGGGTGAAGCAAAGCAAACGGTACAGCTTATATACTGTGTGTGGGAATTTCAGGTGATTTGGAGTTGGAGTGTCTTTTTGCATTTAAATTTAGGTTGTTTAATGATGTCATGGCTGAGTAGATGTTCTGTATTTGGAGTGGATTCGGACAGGCACTGTAAGGATGCAGTGGCTCACCATCTGTGCCAGGATTGCCTCACCTGGGAGTGAAAGCAAGCAGGTGCTGGACCAGAGTTTGATGTTTGGGTGTCGATTTGCCCCCACCCCAGCTTATGAGTAGGGTGCGGCACTGGAGAAGCTCTGGCGGTCGTGGTTTTCTCTGTCATGGGACACCTGAGGTGGAGATCTCTCATGTTCTTGACATGCTGTGGAATGAGAAGACAGCCTTCAGAGCGAGTGGTAGGGTTTATGCGGCACGCTGAAGAACCAGTAAGCGGAAACTTTCCTTTGAATTTATTCTTTGAATTTATTTTTGGACTGCATTAGCTACTATTTATGAAACTTAATCTCAAACTGCTTTCTATTGCACACTGTCCTTCCCACATCTGCTATTCCCAGTAACAGTAGCAAATGTTCAATTTTTTTTTGTCTCGCCATTTATTTCTTCTGGTTTCTTCTTGTTCTGCCATGTGTTGCATTGGTTAGATTCAGACTGCAAGTTAATCAGAAATAAACACAAAAATCAATGTAGGATTTATTTGTGTTAGATTTTCTAAAAGCTTTTGTTTAGCGACTAGGTGGTTGACCCATCTTTTAATTTAGAGTGCTGCTGGTATTACATGGGAGGCATAAATTAAATCTTATTAAATCAACTTGATGATAGAGGGAAGTAGATGTAAGACTTTTGGTTCAGCTCCCTATGATGTTTGCCATAAACACATGAGATTATGGATTCAGTGGCAGTCTGTAATGGGGATACTCCCCAGCTGGAAAGGCAGTTGATTCCCATACTTCACTGTCAAATCAGAACAACTTTGAACTGAGGTTTATAAGATCTGTCCCGAATCCACTGTTTGTAAATATTCCATCATCATCTGCGTCATTGCCAAAACTTAGGGCAAATACTATTTTTGCAGAAAGCACTGAACTGAGGAGCTGCAAGCATCTGAGAGAGCAGAATTTTGTCTTTTCGTGAAGAAACAAGGTGAAATAAGATAAAGTTCAAAATGCAGGCAGTAAAGGTAGAAATAGTTCCTATGCTAAGGCAGAAATAATTGACTATGCAAATAAAAGACAAAGGATAGTTCAAGGGACGATTTTGATCTTAAGATGCACATCAGGAGTTTCTAAGTGTCATCAATTATGAAAAGAGCAAATAGCATACTGGAAAGTACAAATTGAACAGGACCTGCAAGGGCTATGAGTTGATGGATCTTCTCTATCTTACTGGGAAGTGTTATGGGCAGAGAAATACTTTGTTTGGTGCCTCACTGTAGACTGCAGTTTGAAAAGCACTCCAGGGAGGGCAAAATCAATTTGAGTTGGTAGAAAGACTCAAAGTCTCACATATGTTTTAGAATAAGGGAGGGGATGGGGATCTGAGTCCTGCGTTATGGGAATGGGTCTTTGTGCATGGTTATGCATGTAAAGATGATGGTAATGCTCTGGCATTTCAGATCCACCTTGGACAGAATTGGAAATAATGCTCTTAAATGGCAGCAAAGGAGCTGTGGGTGAGAAAACACTGCAAGGTTAAAATAACAGGATGGATTGTATAGGAGCTTTGTAAGTTGTGTATTGCTGGTGGGTCAGACTGGATAGTTATCTGTGAAGAGTATTTGCATTTGGTTGATCCTTCTGTAGAGGCAGCCTCAGCAGCTTCTCGAAGGTTTTCCTAGACTATTCATACTTGTTCTTTTGCTAAGGATGGTAAGAGTCCACTGCCTTAGCATAGGAAGGTTATACTAATGCAACAGACTAATGCCACAGAGATCACTCTACAATCTGTGATGGTTTGCAGTAATTGGATTGCAGTAGTTCAAAGTGATCTTACAAAAATTAAAGTGATGGAGTGGTTTATAGAACAAAATAATGCTCTTTGTGTGTGATATAAATGCCAGGACAAAATGACATGTTTTCTGAGTAGGAGGCAGACTTAGAGATACTGTCTATTCCAATTACTCGATTTTTCCTGCTGTGTGGTAGGGAAGTGTCGTGATTGACTACTCTTGAGTTAGATTGAGTGGCAGAGTTAAAAGGGGACACAGTAGATGCTTGCTGTGCTGTTGAATTGTACATTAGTACTTCCCACCAACTGGCTACTTCCCATAGATAGGTGGTTTTCAAAAAGAAGGCAATTATTCAATATTTCATTTTTTTTTTAAGCATCCATAGTGCTGGGTTTCATTTATTACATAGTATAGAATTACAGATGAATCGTTTGGGAGGGAGATCTAGAGAGTGCCTCCCCTAACTCCTATGCAAAGCTAGTTTTTGATCAAATCTGCTCACTTTTCTGAATGACCCTACTTATGACTTCTCTAATTCCTCCCTGTGAGAGGCACAAGGGAATGAGGAATGGGGAATTGCAGCTAGTTCATAACACTTTCTGTGACACTCTTTCCTGCGCACAGTTTGTCTTTCCCTGCTCCAACATAGGGTCCCTCCCACGGGAGACAGTACATCACCAGCTTCTCTAAGCCTTCCCATGGGCTGCAGTCCTTCACAAACTGCTCCAGCATGGGTCATTTCCATGAGGTGCAGTCCTTCAGGTAAAGACTGCTCCAGAGTGAGTCCCCCATGGAGATGTGAGTTTTGCCAGAAAACTGTCTCCAGCACAGGCTTCCGTCTGTGGGGCCACACGTCCTGCCAGGAGCAAGCTTCGGTGTGGGTATCTCATGGGATTACAGCCTCCTTTGGGCACGCACCTGCTGTGAGGTGGGGTCGTCCCCAGGCTGCAGGTGGATTTTTTGCTCCACTGTGGCCTCCATGGCTGCAGGGACAGGGGCTCACCATGGGCTACACCACAGGCTGCAGGGGAACCACTGCTCCGAGCTTGGAGCACTTCATCCCCCCTCCTTCACTGACCTTGGTGTCTGCAGAGTTGTTTCTCTCTCATACTCTTGCTTCTGTCTCTCAGCCGTTGTTGCACAGAACTTTTTTCACCCTTTCTTCAATAAGTTATCACAAAGGTGCCACCAGTATTGCTGAAGGTCTCAGCTCTTGGCTTTGGTCAGCAGCAGATCCTTTTTGAAGCCAGCTGGCACTGGCTATATTTGACATAGGGCAGCTTCTGGCATCTTCTCATGGAAGCCAGCCCTGCAGCCTCTCCCCTGCTACCAAAACCTTGCCACTTAAACCCAACACATCCCCACTTTTCCAAATACATTGTTTTACAAGTTTTGTAATTTTGTTTTAGTTTAAAACATCAGAACCACATTTTGCAGAAAATGAAGTGTATACAATTAATGGCTACTACCCAGAAGCAGTTTATTCAATTTTGTTTATGTCTACTTGAAATACTCCTGAATGGATGTGATTTGTCCTGAGTTTCCTTGCAACTAAATTATAGTATATAGCTGCTTTCTTTCCCTGCAGCCTCCAGCTGAGGCCTTATGCTTTGCTTCTGCAGGTAATTTATACAAATACAAGGCATGCTTTCACAGTGTGAGGAAAATGCAATCTTTGATTTCTTTTTTCTTATCCCCCTCTCCTTCTACCCCACTCAGTAGTCTGTACAAGGGAAACTCTGGGAGATTATTTTTATCATTAAAATGTATTCGTTTAAGTTTCTGGTCATAATACTGACAAGCTTCTCTGCTTTCGTCCTAGCCTTTGGACTTTCATCAGACTGAATGATTACACAATGACTACATAGACAAAGTGACTACACAATGAAACTATTGAAAATATGTGTACATGCAGTATTGAAAGCAAATGCAGTCTTTTTTTTTTTTAACTTTAATTTATCCTGATTTTATGTCTGTTCCAGGAGTTGTGGATTTAAAATGAATTTGAAGAATGTCGTTTTGCTCTTGATGCTGTTTGAAGCTTTTTATTACAGTTCTGTAGGCACTTTGCTCCTCCTGCTCTCCCTTTGGGGTTCAGAAGTTTCTGTGTATATTTACATTAACCTGTGTCTCCCACCTAATAAAATCTTGACTACCTATTGATGACTGTATTATGCTGTTCAGTATTAGCTGTTCATGTGAATTTAGTAACAAACCAAAATCAGGCTTGAAAAAGCCTTTCTCAGACTTTGGCTTAAAGTACCTTAAATCTGATATCTGACAGAGGTGTTACAGACTCTTTCTCATTCTGCTCCTTTTCTGAAAATGTGGTCACTGCCATGGAAGACATTGTCTTTGTCTTTTTTTTCAGATGACTACTTTGGGCAACCTGACACCATCAAGCACAGTGTTTTTCTGCTGTGATATGCAAGAACGATTCCGGCCTGCCATCAAGTACTTCGGTGATATCATCAGCGTGGGGCAACGGCTGGTATGGTTTCTGCTTTGGTTTGCTATCAATTTTTATTTTGTAGGCAGCCTATCTACTGATTATTCAGCTTCAGGTAATGATGATGTCTTTGCTGTTACTGTTTGCAATTTATTTTCTTTCGTGCTTTCCTCTCTGTGCCCTTGCAGCTCCAAGGTGCACGGCTCTTAGGAATTCCAGTTATTGTAACTGAACAGTATCCCAAAGGTCTTGGCAGCACTGTGCAAGAAATTGATTTAACAGGAGCTAAACTTGTGCTTCCCAAAACAAAATTTTCGATGGTGTTGCCAGAAGTTGAAGCAGCATTAGCAGACATCCCTGGAGTCCGCAGCGTTGTCTTGTTTGGAGTGGAAGTATGTGCCTTGCCATTCTTGTACTGTTTTATGGAAATGTCTGTTGGCCTACAATAGTATTAAGCATTGCTTTCTGTAATTAAAAAAATTGTCAATTTATATTGCTTAGAGCTCAGATATCCTCTACAGATTAAATTAGTCTTGTGTTATTTATATTTGCTGTTATCTCAATAAAATTTAAAATGAGGTATTGATAAACTACAGGCTTTTGTCTCAAGCTTGGTTGGCATTTAAAACCCACTCTGAGCTACCTAGTAATGTCAGGGGTAGAAAAATATGTGTTTGAACCCTAATTAATAATGTACTCTATGTTGGCATTGTATTACTCATGTTTTATAATCATATTTTGTTTAGTGAGGGTTTCTTGTCGTTGATTTCTTCTCTGTAGACTCATGTCTGCATCCAACAAACAGCACTGGAATTAATTGGCAGGGGTCTGGAAGTTCATATTGTAGCTGATGCCACCTCATCAAGAAGTATGATGGACAGAATGTTTGCTCTTGAGGTATGTTTCTTAGTCAGGGTTTTGCCTTGGATCTGGATGTTAATTTCCCAGCTTATTGTAAGTGAACAAGAAATTTCTAGGGACAGCGAGCAGTGGACAAATATAGCCTTGAGAAGAGGTGAATGCTCTGGTTCTCAGAATAGCTTCCACAATGGAGGACGATTACTGCCTTATTTTTTCCACACCTAATTATGATTTAATATATGGATCCAGTTTGGGATGCTTGGGTTTTTAAAGTGATTGCTTTGTGCAATCTAGGTTACTCTGAACGACCATTATCATTTTAGGATATTTTCTCATCGAGAGTTACCTGTACAGTAGTGTGAAAGTGCTACAGAGCTTTTGGTTTTGTTGTTCCAATGATATTTGTTCTGCTGTTGACACTCCTTGAAATACAGTGAAATCTAGTAAGTGATCCCGTTCAGAACTGTATGTAATTCTTTCTGCTCTTCGTTTTCAGTGCAAATTAAAGCTTAATCTTAAGACTCTGATTATGGTGAAGACCTACCCCTGACCTTCAAGGAGCTTAGTCTAACTAAATGTTGAGAAAGTGGACATAAATGTCACAGGAAAAACTAAAAGCATGTACCACTATCTGGTAGCAAGTTCATGCAAATGCTTTTTTCATAGTGTAGTCTAACTTGCCCACAGACGTCACTGTTGGAAATCAAAAACTGATATATACCTTAAGTATTGCAATTTGCCTTAGGCCCTGATGATTGCGTGGAAATTGAAACTAATAACTACTACACTGTTTCATGCTGTTTTCATAGATTTCGAGAAGACTTTTAATTTCTTGTGTTTCTCATAAGTAAGAGAATTAAAGGCTAAAGGAGAATCACCAGCGTGTATCGTTTGATGAAACCCATGACTTTGATTAAACGCAATCTTAATGTCATCTGTGATGCATATTGAGTGCAGGAATTATCGGAATCATGGATTTCCTGAGTCAATGTGGTGCAGCAGCAGTAGTAGACATAAAAAATACAGAAAAATTGAAATCTGTTTGCCTTATTGTAGATGTCTTTGCATGTTTCATTATCACACTGTGTCTGTAAGCGTAGAAGTTGGTTCGTTGTAGTAGAGGTTAAAGCAGTGACTAGCCAGTTTTGCTTTTCTTTCTAGTTAAACAGATATTGATCATCTTGAATATGTGGTTGGTTCCTAAAACTGTAATACAGGCAAACTGGTCAGATGTGGGTAGCTTCTTAGTATGTCTTTGCAATGTTTACTCAACCAAGAACAAAGTAAATGTTTTACTGCGATTCCTTAAGTAGTCATTGTTAAAATATGATTCAGGGCATATTTGCTGGCTTGCTGTGATGAGCCTGATGAGTTATATGGCTGCAACTCCTCCACCTCCTCTGTAGCTACGCTTGCTGGCATTATCTTTTTTTTTTTTTGAACTGTAGATCCTCTCTTAAAGGTGCTGCTCAGAGCTGTGTACTAGAGCAGTCAGGAGGTTGGCATGTTTGAGAGCAGGAAACCAGGAGAACATATTCTGTGCATGTCAGTAATCCAGGTTGACTATGGTGATACATTTCTTAGGAAAGATGGTGAAATACCACAGAATTGGGTAATCCTGCTTGAGCTTCACTGTACAACTAACCATTTCTAGCCACATTGTTTTAATTAGTGAGTCACACATTGTCTCATGTGCAAACTTGCCCCATACCTGGTGCACTGAAGGTGAAGTTTATTGATCAGATGTCCCTGGATCCTTCTCCTTACCTTTCTTTGAAGATGGATGTAGCAGTTTTTCCTAGTAATGCAGCCCTACTCTGTTCAGAGTGACCTTTCAAGGATGATAGAGTGACTTTGCAGTGATAACAACCAGCTTCCTCAGCGACCTCAAGTAAATCCCCTCTGATCCAACTTGCCCATTCAGTTCTCCACATTTCCTTTCACATAGCATGGTTTTGATGGTGCTGGTAGGGAACATGCAAACATGCTGAAGGGGTGTACTAGAAAGTGCAGTTTGAATTAATTGGTAGCCAAAGCTTTCATATCTGCCCGGATGACCCTAAAGAGTTACTATCTCAACTTCTGTTGTGCCCTTGAAAATGTCAGCAGACAAAAACTTGCAGTCAGAACAAAAACCCAGAAACAAGATAACCTCAAAATTTCCATTGATTAAATAATTCAACTGGTCAGGGTTGTGACTGTTCTTAATATCTGCCCAATCTGTTGAAGATGTCTTGTGTCACTGCTTTGTCTCAGTTTGAACCTGTTTAGTTTGTTTCCTGCTGGATTTCTTCTCTATTCTACATCTATCCTTCTTCCTGAAGTGTGGGTACAACACATGCTTGCTGCTTTCCTTTGTCTGAAAGACTGTGTTCTAAGAAAACATTTCCTTTCCTTGAAAATCATCCAGTGTTCTTAGCACACACGTCTTCATTCCTGTTAATCTCAAATCTATATACATTGTTCAAGAAGAAAAGTATAAGCCAGTGCCAACCTCTTTGACATGTTATGATACCTTTTGCTTCTAATGAGAAGACGTTCTATTTTTTTTTATCAGCTTTTCTCAGAAGGCAAGTTTTTTTTAACAATTCATCTTTTCTCCCAACCATATTAGACAAAAGGAAAAACTTTGTGTTCCTGGAGAACTACATCTTGAAGATATTGTCATAATATTTCATTTTGATTTTTCTGTTTTTCACTTTTGTTTGCGTATGTGGTTTAAACAAATGTGTCATTGTACAGAGGTAGGAGAGCCAGGGAAGCTCTCTGCTTTGTTTCAACTTAAGAATATTGCAGGGCTTGCTGCTGTTATGGCAAACAGAAAGCACTGACTTCAGAAAATCTGTCTTAGTTTGTCATTATACAGACCATAGTTACATATGCTTTACTGGTCCCCTAAAAAATAGTGATTTTTTTTTCCCCCCATCAGTTGCTTTGTAATTGCTTTGTAAACTGTCATTTAAGGAGTTTTCCATAAACAGCTGTTGTTTTAAAGTCTGTCAGAACTAGCAGATTACCAAACAACTTAAAAGCAGTGATCTATGTCTGCCCTAGAAAGTTTGGAACGTCTCTTTCCTTTAGCAATTGCAAGTAAAACGTATCTGAAGGTATATGTGTCTGTATTTTCTGCCTCTTTTCCTCCCTTGGCTCATTTAGGACTTTAGGTTTGGTTGAGCATGCAGCTGAGCAGAGGATGGCGGAGGGAAAGCTGGACCTGTGAAGCCTTGCTGACAGGGATCTCTACAATTGCTGGGGAGCTATTAGGGGGTGGGGGCATTCTGCTTTACAAGAACTTTGCTAGGAAGGCAAAACTCAGTAAAAAAAAAAAGTATGTAAACTTTGCAATATGTCCTGTGGCTGGAGCTACATGAAGCAAGGCTCTGTTTAGTTGCATACTTAGAAGATCTAGCAGACCTCTTTCAGTTTTGCTTTCTGTGCATCTGTGCTTTTTCTTTTTCCAGTAGTCTATGAGAACTAACTTGGGTGTTACTGAGGCTGTAATGAGATGTTGGTTAAAAGGCACTGCTATTGTGCCAATAAGATTCATAAGGTCTGGAGAAGAGCTTTTTATTCTGTCTCCCAAGATAGTTGTTACGTACAGCATCCTAGTACTAAGCCTGAAAAAGAAATTGTTACAGTTTCTTGCTTAGTACCTTTAGCTTGGACTTCACCATTTTCTTTTTCCCCAAGCCTCACAAATTTGCATGAGGGTGGTGGTGGCTATCCATGGGACCATGCAGGGGGCAGGGATTGTTAATACAGGAGGAGGTAGCTCTTCTGTGTATTAAATCTGACACAGGGAGATAATCCAGTCTAAGTAGGAAGCCTTATTTGTAATCCAGAGCAGCCTTTTTCCTCAATACAGTCTAAAACCAGTCATTTTCCATCCAAACTTTATAAATGGCATCACTAAGAAATGCTAAAGTAGAACTGGCAATGCTTTTGTTAATAGGAGATGTTTTTAAAAATTGTTTCTTTTTCATGAAATGTAAACTCATTAACATCTGCAAGTATCTCACTTTATTTGGTCTGTGCTATTTTCTCTTTCAGCGACTTGCTCGTACTGGAATTATAGTTACTACTAGCGAAGCTATACTACTGCAACTGGTAGCAGATAAAGAACACCCCAAATTCAAAGAAATTCAAAATCTCATTAAGGCGAGCGCACCTGAGTCAGGGCTTCTTTCCAAAGTTTAAAGAGGATGCGGAGGAAGTGGATCTCATTGACGTCTTTAAGGAAGAGAGAACACTGTAAGCGCACACATACACCCTATCCCTCAAAATCTGGTAGAAGTGTGAAGTTAAAAATCGACATACTCATGCTTGCCTTAGCAATGTTGTCTGGATCTGGGTACCATTATGTTCTGTTTAGTTACAGCGGTCAGAAGCGTTGGGTATTGTAGGACCCTTTTGTTGTCAAATTTCCTTATTTATTTAAAAACCCAAAAAATTAACAGAGGTGCCTGCTAGTCTATACTATAAACAGTTTGTAACAGCTCCAAAAAAGTACAGATTTCTGTGACATCTCTTGATTGTGCACTTTGTAAAAGTGTTCCATGATATTCTGTTTGACTTTTGTATTGATAGGAGATAATTACATATTGGATAGCTGTGGTGTGATACGCTGTAGTGTTCTGTGTAACTTAAATACTTTAATAGGGGATAAAGTTAAAACTAAGATGTACGGACTACACATGTGCTCCTATTCTCTAGGATAAAACTTAAGCGCTTTGCTTCATAGACAAGGCACATAGATCAAGCAGCAGCTGATGTCTGAGTGCTATAGGTAGCTGAAGCCTCCATTGTGACTTCTGATTATTCTGAAACTGCCTAACCCTGTACTTCACATGAGTGTACACAAGCAGAAAATTATTGTTTAATGAATTCTTCATAAACAGCTGTTGTAAGGTCTGTCAGAACTAGTAAAAGATTACCAAAACTTCTAAATAAATTGTCAGTGCTAAGGAAGTTACAGAACAAAAAGTTTCTCAACTTGGAGTGCTGAATCTACTGTTGCATTTAGGTTTATTCAGGGGTTTTCAACTCTATTTCAATTAGATTGAATATTTCATCTGATATTCTCATTTGGCCAAACGATCTCTGAAAGAAACCTCGGCACCTCTAGGTTTTTGTGCTTTTTTGATGGGTTGCACTTGGGTGGAATTTGAATGGAATGTGGCCTAAAAGTGTTTTTCAGAAAAATAGCATCTGTAACTTAATTATACATATTTTTTTCTACCTAGAACCAATATTTTAACACATGATTCGTAAAGGCATTTCCTTCATGTTCCTGTGGTTTAAACAATGTTGTATGAAGTTTACAGTTTGACTGAAACTTTTATTTTTTTTGAAAGAGAACTAGAAGATGTCATACTGAACGCTAATTATTTTGTTAGAAAACCAGTTTGAATACATGTATTGTTTTATTTTCCCCACAAGATGGCTCTAAAAGAATTGTTTCAGAGAGTTATAACCTTTATATGTTCAAACAAATAAAATATTAACATTTGGTGTGTCTCTTTTACGTTTGTTATATTTATTGAAGAGCAAATCCTGAAAGCTCTGCCATGGACCTTATTCTGTTTTATGCAGCTGTGAAATTTCTACAGTTGTCATGGGAATTTTTTGTAAAGATCAAAGGTGGATAATGTCTAATAATTCTTGTCTTCTGCATCTAGTTCTGCATCTAGTTACAGTGTTGTTTAGTGCTCTAAAATATAAGGAATGATTAGTATGCTTCAAGTTGAAGGCAGGGAGGCGAGTTGAGTTGAACTATTGTCCTATATCACTGACCTACTTTTTACCTTCTTTTTCTGGTATATTAATCACGTTGCCTAGCAGTGTAAAGTCCACTTACATAAATCAACAGCTGTGCACAAAAATACTATAAATTTCTTATGAAAGAATGGTTTTATTGCTTCTTTACCTTTATATGTTAGTGACACCTAGAGTTAGTCATGGAAGGAAAAAATGTTAACAAGTTTTTTTAGACATGTTTATTTTTGTAACAATATAAATTTCCTCAATAACAAATACATGGGTTTTAAAGAGATAACTGTTACTTAAAATTTACAGTTTTTGTACAAACTTAAGTTGGAGGACAGATGTCACGAGTTCTTTGCATGCAGTCATTTCATAACTGAGGTTTTTACCAAACGTGGAATCATCTGGACTAGGTGATCTTTGAGGTCCCTTCCAACCCTTAAGATTCTGTGATTCTGTGATTTGGTAGCAAGAAGTTACTAGAGAAAAACCCATAAAACACATTTATGTTCTCAGTGGTGATTTCACTGGGTCTTTTTAGTGTTTGATTAGCCTTTTGTATCAAACCCTTGTCAAGGTCCTTTAATTTGTCTATTTTTTCAATAAGCTTAAACAATAAAAACGGAGAAATGTCAGTGTTATGCTGTCAAACTTGACTCTTAGATGTTAATTTAGGGCCTATGTGATTGAAGTCTTTTTCCTTCATTAGATGGACATGTTAATCATCACATGAATCACTCAGGTGAGATTTCAAGTTTACTTGAAAAGACTGGAAAAAGTCTTCTTCTATGCTTCTCTTAACAGAAAGTACGTTTATTAACAGGAAAAAATTTCCTTTGCTAGTTGGTGCTGTTACTCATATGTACTATCTGTTGTCTGACAAGTAGGTGTTCTAGTTGTCTGACAGTGGGTGTTCCAGTGCAGTAGGATAGCAAAGCTGAGCTGTGTGAGAAGAGGTCTGCAGGCTGCTGCATTATCTAGTGCAAGTACTGTTTTGCCCTGCAGAGATGTGGAATAAATTAATGAACTAACACAGAGGAGAATTGCCAAAGGTTGTGCGCTCAGGTGATTGTGAAGAAGCCTAATTCATCACTGTCTGAGTTCCAGGCTGTCCTTTTACGAAGGCTTCACCACAGCTGTGACTAAGCAACATGATAGCCACCTGCTATAGGGGGCTTTAGTGTAATTTTTCTGTGGGGAAGAGAATCTTCATCATCCTTGATGAAAAACACTGGTTTATTTTCCTTGGTAGGTGTGGTGCTTTTGTGCAAAGTTGCTGATGAGATGTCAGCTACACTGGAGAAGCTGTTGTATAAATTCTACTAAATACAATAATATAATAGGCACATGCTAAACCTGTACAAAGGTGAGTGCTTTTTTTTCTTATTTGAACAGTTTAAGGTTTAAGTTTAAAATATGATCCTGTCTAATCTCAGGACCACAGTCCCTTTATTATTTTTCTGTCCATATGATAATTTTATGTAAGCTAAAATAAGTAAGGTGTCCAGTACTCATTGCAAAACCCGCAAATGGAGAATGAATAAACAGTCAGCAGTTCCTAGCTAATGGTGTCTATTGTGATCATCACAAATGGCTGGAGAAATGATGTGAGTCACCTCCACCATCATTTGTGCACTTGCCTGGTGGTAGTTCTCAGGTAAATATGCGCTTGAATAAATCATAGTGCTTATTGAGCATACTTCCTATTAGACAAGAGAGTGATGCCCTCTCCTTTCCACATCTGCATTTATGACATCAGTCATAAACAATAACATCAGTCTTTCAGTAGAGAACAGTTAAAATCAATCTTCTCTTTTTGATGAGAGCAATCTTTTAGAAGCCTCATAGATAATTTTGTCAAGATTTTGGTTGAACTGAAACTCTTCTGTAGATTTGTCGTCTTATGTAAGAGGTGAATGGTTTGTCCTTTAAAAACTTTGTTTCATTTAAACATGAAGTAATTGGTCTGTAAGCCTTGGTGAAAAGCAAATGATATTAAGGAGGATAAAGGCTTTAAGTTTGATAGTAAGTGGTGATGTCAACTAGTACTGTTACGTAGTTCACTTGCTATTCTTCAGAGTATCTTCTACCGTATTAAGTGCAATGGTAGTGACAGAAGGGAGATACCAGTGATTTGTAGAATCTGGTGATTTTGTTTGTTTTCCCACTGGATAAATTAGAGGTGAACTGTACTGAGTATCACAGATGTCCTTTAGATAGGTTTAGAACATCTGCTCTGCAAATGAGCTATGGTAGGAAATCCTTGGGGGGAAAAAAAAAAAAGGACTGGTTTGATTGTCCAGTGCTGGTTTTTTCTTAATCTCCAAAATGGGATACTTTCATGATGCTGTTGTTAGATGTCTCTGTAATCTCAAGTGCTTCTGATATAGCAGAGGTTACAACTGATGGTATGCTGCTGCTGCTTCTTTTAGGACAGGAATATATATAGATAGATGTATATTTCGATAAGGTAGAGCGTGGGGTCTGGTCTTTGATTATGCATTTGAATTGCATAACTTAGTTTTTCACATGACATAAAGGAATATTTGCAAAGGACTTCTGTGAATAGAAGGAATTTATTAAGTATTAGCATGCTTAGGTCGGCTTAATAGACCCACTAGAACTGCCAGAGCTGGCAGCTCTCCCTCCACTGACAGCATTAAGCTTTGCTTTAATGAAACCCTTTTATCAGCTCAAGAGAGAAGACTGAGCAAACAAATGAAGAGAACAGGTAATAGAAAGTAGATGATGAAGTGCAAAGGCAAAAATTGGAAAGAAAACTTGTTTTCTAGTTATGAGTTGTTTTCATTTATTTTTTTCCTACGGGGATGTTAAGAACTGGAACACTTATTAACATAGAATTAGGTATCTAAGTTTGCAGAAACAGTGTGTCACAGCAGTCTTTGCCTCTGTCTTGCTGTGCACTTTATTCCTTTCTTGGCACTCTGTTCCTTTTCATTGCCTTACAACTATGCAAAAAGCAGACTGTGAAGTTTTTTGGCTCAGAGTATTGCAAAAATTGCCAACTGGAAAGATAAATACCCTTCTATCAAAGTGAAAACAGAGGGGGAAACTGCTGGAGCAAAGACTGATGATCACCAGGTACTCAGCACTGACATCCATAACGCAGATATGAACTGTTTCCTGCATTGTGGTTTCAAGAGCAGGAATACATATGAGTGAAACTTGGGAAAACTAAAAACTTTCTGAAAGCAAAGGCATCTCATCATAAGTGGAATGATTTTAACTGTTCAGAGTGTGGATTTTTACAGCTAAAAGATGTTTGTATACTTGAAATGATGAGCTAGAACTATGTTGATGCCACTCATCTTGCACCATAGGGAGGGGACTGACTTGTTACATTGAGCTAGCATCCGTTAGAGGCTGCCTGCTGCTGTACCACCACAGGGAAGCAGAAGTTTGCAATTAATCCAAATTAGACTATTTGAAGTATTTTTTTTTAGAAAGATGTGCCTGTTGAGGTTCACAAAGCTTTTGATAAAACCTTAGTTCAACTGAACTCTTAAATAATGGTCAGGCATCTGGAAAAGCAGGTGTTTGGCCACCACTTTGTTTCTGTAGTTCATGGGAGCTTATTAAAATTTAAGTATAATGCTGCTGTAATTTGAAGTTCCAATATGTACCTGTCTGTGTTATTTGTGTCCCAATAAAACACGTTAGATATTTTAGCCTTTCAATTTTGATCCAGAATTGAAATATATCATTGAGTATCTTAGTAAAATGGGATCTGAATTGTGTTGTTACAGACCAGGAAGGCTCCATCCAGATTTCCTCCCAAGTCATACAGTAGCAGACATTACTGGTGGGAAGAACCAGGGAGTAAGTGTTTAACCAATTCAGGGCATCAGTGTTGCCACTATATCTGTGTCTAAAGGCCTCTTTGGCCTTTAGAAGGCCAAATTTAGAATCCTTTCGGACATTCTATTTTTTGTGTGCATATAGATGTATAGTGGCATTGTATAGTTTTGGTATATTTGTACTGAGGCATCTAAAATCTTGGAGCATTTGTCATGTTAACTAGCCCTGCTGAGTCTTCCTAGTCAAAATCCTTTTGGCAAAGGAGTCAAAAGATTACTATATCATCTGCTAGCAACTTCAAGGCTATTTCAAGCCCTTACAGGAGAAAGACAATATAAAACTGGGTGAACAATGGTACAAAGGAAAGTGTTATCACTGAAACATGGTAAATACTGGTTTACTCTCCGTGCCTACTGACTGGGTACTCAAGGTACTATCACTTCTAAGTCCTGTGCCTTAACGACCATGTTGCCGCTACAGACTGCCCTCACGGATCACTCAGGCCAACCCCGCTGAGGGGACAAGATCACTACATACACAGTATGGATGATGCTTTATTGCAACTAATTGTTTATACTGTGTGTTTTTATCTGCTAACACAACCACTTGCTTTCACTATGCCTCGTGCCCACCTCTTCTGTACCCTCCACCTCTTGCGTTACAGTAAACCCAAGATATTCCGGACTCCCTCAACAATACCATAAAGTAATAACATAAGTTCTGTTAGTTCTGGATAGATGTCTTTGAATGGTTTTGCTAAAATCACCAAGAACATGACACAGCAGATGTATTACTCATAATCTACTAAGGCTGTGACAACCAGGTAGAGTATTAACATTGCTATATAGTTTCCTTATGCAAAAGACAAACTGTTGTAAAGATTTAACTTGTATTTCTGCAACTTCTAGTGCAAACGTCAGTATATTGGAACTTCAAGGGGATTCTGACATGGAAAATTCCACTGTAAGTAAATAGTTAAATGGGTAAAATTTCACTCCCACATACTATGTGGAAGTGTTACTGTTTAATTCAACAGGCTAGGCTGTCATCTTGATGGTTGCTTGGAAATGAGCAGTTTAGTGAGCTTCAGCACAGGCACGTGAAGCTGAAGCCCAGGACAGGGTACTGCGCCCTGCTGATACAGATTCAGCTGTCTCCCGTGGTGCTGCTGGTTCCTCCCTGCTCCAGGGTCCCTGGCAAATCCTGACACACTCAGTAGTAGTGATAAACAATGAGTTCTGAGTAGCCTGCTGTAAGTAGCTATCGCATGAAATAAGTTTTAAGTTTTCACACAATTAAAAGGAAATCGGTGTCTTGCCATGTCAAGCTGACAGGTAGCGTCTACTGTTAGTAAACTAAGTGGGACATACTCCAGGTACAAGCTGATAATGAAGAGTCTCTCTAAAGTTAGGGATTTTCTTTTGCCTGTTCCCCTGTCCACCCACCTTTGACGACCTCCCTTCCTGTCCCAAAGTGCAAAGTAGAAGAGTTTTTCTTAAAGCACATCAGGAGAGGAAGGAGAATCTGATTTAATCTGTGTCCTGAATCCGTTATCGTTCTGTTTACTATTGAATAGTGTATATCGTATTCCTGGTCTCCTACAGTGAGCCATTCAACAGTGTCCATCGGTAGCAGTGACAGGAGGTGACAAGAAGTGTTGTGCCAGGACCATTCAAAGGCTCAGAGCAGGCTTTGCCAGCTCCAGGAGACAGACCTTTTCAGTGCACAGTATCAGTCCCTCTAGGGAAACATTGCAAGAAGCCTGTGAGAGCAAAATAGCAGATTACCTTCTAGCAAGCAGTCGTAGTTGAATGCTCAGATGTGTTCTCTCTACTGGGTTGACATTAAAGGGAAGAGAAGCTAAAGCCTGCTAAGGAACCACTCTCCCCTCCTCAGTGATAAACTGTTACTCTCACAGTTATGTGGAGGTCAAGCAAAAGGCTGAAGCTGAAAAGCTGAAGAAGTGAAGTTTTATCGTTTAAGACAGTTGTTTTATTTTAATGAGTACCCAGGAGGATACTCAAGCAATCTGCAGGAGGGGTTAAGACCAGTAGTGCATGACAGCTCAAAGTCCCACTATAGAAAACTATTGAAGCTTTACCAAGCTCCAGTCTTAAAATAAGATGGGGTTAGACAATTTTACTGAAAAGCTATGATTTGCAAGGGTCACTGTATTCTGTTAAGTGCATGTCATTAATCATGCATCCATGAAACTTGGTTTCTTCTGTAAATATGATCATCATTTTTCTCAGAATGCGCCTTTTAGTTCTGAATATTCAAAATATGTTCCTATCCTCATTAGCTTAAAACAGCTAGGTTTTAAACATCTAGCATGTTTACTATACAAAATATTAAATATTAGAAAACCTCTGTATTTCATAATTTGCATATAATAAGAAGAGTGACAGTAGCTGTGATCCACACTATTCGTTAACTAAAATCTGCTCAATCCCAGTGGAAAACTGACTAACAGAAACTGAAGTGCTGTGCTAGAGTGATTTCCTCTGTGGAAAACCTGCTTTAAGCATGCAAAGAGTGATGACAGAAAATATAATGTCTTGTGGTAGATGCAGTTTGGGGTATGTAATAAAACACAACACTTTTCAGGGAGGTGGACTGTAGCAATGAAGGTACAGTAATGAAAGTGGTTTAAGTCAGCCTTTGAAGGTGACTGTTTTTTCTCCAAGATAGGTTAGCTCAAGTAGACCACTTGTATTTCCATTGCTCATCAGCTGTACAGTTGAGACAGTGAGCTCTTAGGCACCTCTAGTCCAGCCACTGGCACTGGCTATACTCATTGCCTACATCTTGACATACCTTTGAAGAAACATGTTCAGTTACCAAAACGGATATGCTATTGAAGTGGAATTTGAGGGGTCAACAGAGGCACAGCACCAGCTATTTTTTTTTGTATTGCATTGATTTAATGTGTACCTTCAAATTTCCGTGGTACACAAAAGAGGAAATTCCTGTGACTTCTCATCATGAGGAACAGGTTTACAGAGTGGAAATTGTAAACAAACCATATAAGTATATATCGGCATAGAAATGGTAAAAATTTCTGGTGTTGTATACCTATGTATTTGCCATTTTAAATCTGAAGTAGAATTTTGTCATTGAGTGTTGAAAATCCAAGATGCTAATAAGAAATAGAGTAGAACAGTGGCAGTTTGGGATTCAAAGCCAAATGCCAACTGTGTTTTACTGCCATTAGCAGTACAATACACTATGTACATGTGTGACTAATTTGTCCACAGAAAGAAGTTGATATGAAGTGAGGAAAGAATATGAAGTAAAGGTGACTTTGCAGTGACATTAACACAAAACAAAGGTCCTTAATGAAACCTCATTGTAATGTTTTTGGTGCCTGATGCAGCTCCCTACCCTCATAAATGCTCTGAATGAATGTACTTTCTCTGTGTGTGCAAGAAACAGTAAGAGAGTACTCCTTCCTGGAATAACAGTGAACAAACAAAAAAATTCAGAGTGCATGAAAAGAGATTTCGGAAATAAACTGTGAGTGTGCATAGACTAATCCTTCCCAGCAGAGTTTTTGCAGACATTCAGGTGAAGTATGGCACAGCACCCTATTGCTTTGCCACACATCCTAACCTCGTTTTTAATATGGATAGAATAAATGTATTGGAAGATAATTAGGTTAGTATTTTCAAATATAACTTGAGTGTAAATACATGATACAATTTACTGAAAATCTTTGATTTCCAGATGAAAAAATGACTTATTTTAAATACTTAAAAAAAATTAAATTGTTTAAAAAAACGAATCTGTTTTGGACTGATCCACTCTAGGTCATCAGTATTCTAAGTCCATTAGCAGCATAAACATGCAAGTACATGTTTTTTATAATCGTAGCCCTTTCACAAGTGTACATCTGTGTTACTCAAGTAGACTTCTTTTCTTGTCATCTTCTGTTATGCAGCTAAGAGGCAATTATGGTGTATCTCTGTTGGCTCCTTACCTACCCTTGAAACTGGTGGACATAGCTAGGTTGATAACTTTCTGCAGATTATATTCTGGAATTTATTTTACAATCCCAGTTTATTTAGGTTCATGGTCTGATAAACTCATGAGTTATCCTGTTGATTATAAGGAGATTAACAGTTTCGTGGGATGCAATAGTTTCTCCGTATGTTCCATAAAGCAAGCTAAAATAATATTACTGCCCGTCAGAAATCCTGGAGATCTACTGTTTCCACAGTTTTAGTAATTTGCAAATGGCTTTTTTAACTTGGGAGAGTAAATAGTCCTTACATGCTTGAATAATGTATGGGATAAACAGAAGAAAGCACGTTCTCACAACCAGAATAATAATTAACACTCAGAAATAATTGCTAATACCAAAAGCTTTTTTTTTTTCTGAAAGTGATGGTTGCATTCTGCAGAGTCTTGGTTATGCTTTTAGTCTTTTTCAATACCTGATGGAGTAAACTCTCCTGTACAGAATGCAACCTGTTGCTGCTATGTGAAACAGTAAGGTCACACATCTGCATTACCACACTGCATTTGATCCCATCTGTGATAGTATCCATGGATCAGTGAAAAGCAAACCCAGGAAGTTGGTGTGATTTGCTTCCTATATGCAGCAGTATCGTAAAGGGTCCAGTCTAGCTAGGTTTAACTGTATTAGAGAGCTCAGCTGAGAGGCAGCCTGGAAGGCTGGTCCTTACTGCTTCCCAGTGGTGAGCTGTAATTTTCGAACCAAGAAGCTGGTGCTTGGCTGTATGTTGTTTTGCATGCTGTAAAAATTTAGGAGTCTCAGTCACAGGCCAAATATGCAGTGTGAACATAATGTTTAAATGGTTGGCTTATTTAAACGAGTGGAATGAAGGGATATGTTTGTTGTCTGTATTAGCATCAGGAGATAAATTCTAGGGAA
The DNA here is from genome assembly GCF_028858725.1 of Colius striatus. Taxonomy (NCBI): domain Eukaryota; kingdom Metazoa; phylum Chordata; class Aves; order Coliiformes; family Coliidae; genus Colius; species Colius striatus. The sequence continues at coordinate 776,489 of NC_084788.1, forward strand.
GAAAAAAACATCAACGTGTGAGCTTAAGAGCAAAAGAAAAATAGATCAGTGGCTTCAGTCTGGAAATTAAAGACAATTACAAATCATCAGAAAAATGTGTTTCTGAATATTCTATGAAAGTGTATGATTTATGGCTGTAGCAATGCCAGGTTAACAGTTGAACTAAATGAGGTTAAAGGCCTTTTTCAACCTAAACTCCTCACTAGTTTCAGATGGAATCTGCATGTATTACCTGCATGTCAATTCCTGTTAATAAACAGGAATATAAGTTACAGTTATTGCTTCAAATAGCAGGGAGCTGGTTAACATTTGCCTGGGGAGGTGATGGAGTCACCATCACTAGAGTTGTTCAAAAGAGACATAGATTTGTTGCTGAGGGATATGGTTTAGTTTAGTGATGGACTTGGCAGTGTGAGGTTAGTGGTTGGACTTGATCATCTTAAAGATATTTTCCAACCATAACAATTCTGTGATTCTGTGAACGTTTAAATGGTGAGCCAAACACTGAATATTTGCCACTTCAGGGACATGAGCATTTTGCACCTGCATAGACCAGTGGAACATGGTAGGCCTTCTTGGTTGCACTTGAGAACATTGGTGGGTCAAGACTGTAGCTCTCAGCCAGTGTTTCAGAGAAAACTGGCAACAAGCTTTAAGTTTTTTGTAAGGAAAAATAAAAGTCCAGGAGCTGAATCCATAGTCCCGAATAGACTTTAGAGTTATCCTTGGATGAATATTAATGTTATTAGCAAAATTCTGTTTCTGTATAGACAGATAAGTCGTTAATCTGTTTACACAGAAATAATTCTATTGCATATAATGCTACTGGATGCAAGAGCTTGGAAGAGGTGAGGCTGCTCAGCTCTGTGTCCCCAGATCCAAGCAGCAGTGAGGCTGTGGACATATTCTTTGTGATCTCTTGTCTTTCATTCTGAGAAGGCAAATAACATTGGTGAAAGAAGGAGACAATGCTTTTGTTTTCTCAGGGTCATTAGCTCTAGTAAGTCTACCATTAATTCCTTCATACTGTCTCGTTACTGGTTATTAATTGATTGAGTTTCTTGACATCATTTACCACTATCTGACAAGAAGAGAATAGAAATTCAACCTGGGGAAAAAATGTCTGTATGGCAGGAAATTACAGACTGGAAAAAGTGGGTAAAAATTGCAAGGCTGATAAAAGACTGAAGCATATCATTACAATACAGTGATATTTCACAAATTCAGTCACATTGGTAACTCTAGACCTATGCATTAAAACAAAAAACCATTCTGTTCCATGCAATTTTTATACTATTTTGTAAGCACCTGATAGGAGATTGCTTGCTTGCTTGCTTGATGCTTGCTTTGTAATGAAGAATTTTAAGTAAGATTTAAAATATGACCTTGGAACTGTGTTAAAGTAACAATGAATTATATTGAATATGTTCTTTCCCACAGCATTACAATGATGCTGTCTGTGGGGTATTTTATGTAGGGTTATAAATCTTTGAATTTTTCATATGTAAATAGAAAACATGCAATCAGAAAATCAAGGTAACATATTTTGAAGTCTTAGATAAAAGTGTTGGTTTTCAGCAGAATGTGGCTTCTGTTGTTTTAAAATGAGCCTGTTAAATTTCAGGTATTCTGGCTTCAACTTTTTTTTTTTTTAGTATTTCAAAATCACAGGTACTCTTGAGTACTTTCACTAAGTACTAAAGTTCCCTTGGGACATTGCACAACAAATGTACTTTATCACATAGGAAAGTGTGAACTTAATTTATTTTTTCCATTCATTCCTACTTGGATACTTGGCATGGGTAAAGCTGTAGTGTTTTAGTGCTAAAACTATTTGCTGTGTCAGTCCTGAATTGAAACCTGAGTGTTCAAGATTAAATACGAGACTACCTGTTTTTAAATCCTCCCAGCCACACACACAAACACATGCCCAGTCTCAGATGCCTTAACTGTGAGTTTTTGTTGATATCTCATAGAATTTATTACTTCTAGGATATCCCAGCAACAGAAGCCAGTGTCCCTCCACGAGTATGCCAACAGCTTATAGATTATTCATTTAACATCACAGCTTTTTGCACAAAGACCTTGATGCTGCAAGTCCCTGGTGTAGTTTGCTCTTAACTGTGATGATTAATGGTCCCATTAGCATTGCTTAGCTTTATTTTTTAACAACTTAATGATATGTCATTTAGTACCTTTTAAAAACCTCAGTTATAAACCTTTACATTTAAATCACCCAGATTCTGATCCTGTGCAAATTCATGGTGTTGTTCTGATGTGCCTTTCCACTCCGTGCATCACTACGAAATCAGACAGCCTGTGGACCATTTACAACTGATAGAATCATTAGGTCTAGAAAAGATCTTTAAGGTCATCAAGCCCAACTACTAACCTCACACTGTTCATCACTAAAATAAACCAGGTCCCTTAGCACCTCATCTATGCATCTTTGAAATATCTCTGGGGATGGTGACTCCATCACCTTCCTGGGCAGCCTGTTCTAAAGTTTAATAACCCTCTTGGTAAAAAAGCTCTTCCTACTGCCCAGTCTAAACATTCCCTGGCACAACTTGTACCGATTTCCTTGTGTCGTATCATTCATTACTGGAGAGAAGAGATTGATCCCTACCTCACTATTCCCTCCCTTTCAAGTAGTTGTAGGAAATGATCGTGTCTCCTCTCAGCCTCCTCTTCTCTAGGATAAATATTGCCAGCTCCCTCAGCTGCTCCTTATAAGACCTGTTTTCTAGACCCTTTACCAGCTTTGTTGCCTATCTCTGGACATGCTCCAGCACCTCAATGTCCTTCTTGTACTGAGGGGCCCAGAACTGGACACAGTATGCGAGGTGCAGCCTCACCAGCACTGAGTACAGGTGGACAATCTGTTCTTTGGCCCTGCTTGTGAAGCACCATGAAGCTTGATGCCTTATGGCAGCCCACCCTTAGTGCACAACTCTAGCGCTGCAGCCTGCAAGTTTAGGCATCCTTTGTGGTCTCAGGGAGGGTGACAGTATGTTCCACTGACTTTACAGAAGCACAGCTGACTGGAAAATGTGGCAGCAAGAAAAATGTGAGCCCACAGTCTGATTTTAATAATAGCTCATTCTGACTCTCTTTGCTAGGGAGCAACACAGGGGACATATTTGTGAGTCAGATACATGGCAGCTGGTAGATATAGATATGCACCAGGCTACATGAGGTCTGATTTGGGGTTGACCCTGAAGAAAACATGGTATTTTAAGGACATTGGATAGCAGAGGCAAACCAAGGAATGCACATTTGCCACTACCAATGGCTTCCACAGCACTCCATGCTAGGAATTCAGCAGACAGGGAGAGGGAGCATGTTAATAATACAGTTAATAATGTAGGAGAGGCAACTGTTGTGTTTAAGTTGCAGTTTAGCAGACCAGTAGCCATGAGATTACCACTTCACAAAATATGGATAAATATGATAATGGAGAATAGGACTCATGATCAGAGTCATGTTATTGAGCATGTTACTTTGTGAACAGTCACTTGAACTAAGTATCGAACAATAACATTGATTTTCCAGTCAGTCCTTGCAACTTGCTTACCATAACTTCTTGAATCTAAGAGTGATGCTTCTTTTTGTCTTTGTGTTTGACAGTGCTTTTGAGGATTTCAAAAGTGTTTAACAAGTTGCTAAGTAATGTTATGTCTTCAAATTCAGATGGGTGTTTAAGAAACGTTAGTTGTAAGGATTGCACATGCTGCATCTTTAAGAGATGGGATTTGCTATTAAGAGTTAATGAGCACTTGATTTTCTCTTCATCTAGAAAATCTAGCTTGTACACATGTAAAAAGAAATGAGTGTTATGTGTTTAAAAATATGATAACAGAAGTTACTTCAACAAATCTTTGCTGTGATACTGTGAAATTTTATACACAGACACACAGACACACAGACACACACACAGACACAGACACACACACACACACACACACACACACACACGGCAATCAGAAAGCTATTCCTCACACACTTACTGAAGTGAAAAAAAGCACAAATCAGTGCCCAGAACTGCATAATGAGCTACCATTGGATTGTAGTGCTCACACAAAAACTGCAATTAATAAAACCATGGGTGCCTTGAAAATGCCTTGTCTCAGGATTGTACTTTAACTCCACTCATAGGTTAATCAGTAACCATGTGAATGGTAGAGCAATCAGTGTGGAAACAGAGACATACAGTACTTTTGAGAACATTAATTACCAAAAAGAGGAGGAGATGGAGAGAGTGCAAGACAGTTAAATAGGGCAATGCTTCAGAGGTGAGTTTTGATTTAGAGGACAATGCTTTACAGAATACATTTAACTCAAAAATGGAACCAGCCCAGGCTTACAAACGGTTTGTATTTGTCTATGAACCAGTGTGATTTCTGGATGTTCTTATCAGGAGCTCAGCCTGCCAAAAAGACCAAATTCAGAGTTTTGAAATGTGAGGTATCGTAATCAAAACACAAGTGTTTTTTGACATAGTGGTATGATTTCTGATATTCTGTGAGCAAGGATTAGTAGATCTGCAATCAAATAGTGACTGTACATAAAGAAATCCAGTTCTTAAATTCTGCCCTCTAATGTTAGAATGGTAAAACATTTTTTCCCCCAAGAAAAGGTGGAGAATCTGGTAGCACGTCATAAGTTGAAGAAATAAGATTTGATTAATCTTTGGAGTGAATCCTTACTTTTAGATTTTTATTTTTTTTTAAGAATTCTATCTATAATCCCGTGCCAATTTTGTTTTCTGTGAGTTCTTAAAAAAAGGGAGTTTCCTTTTCTTTTTTTAATCACTTTTTGTGAGCGCCATGCTTAACCTTCACTAGAAAATTGTTGATGTTCTCTCTGAGAAATTTGCTTCAAGGAAATACAGCTGAGAAGCATTTCACTTTTAATCTGACAACAAAATACTGGTAGAAAGCAACACATTAATTGCTAAGATGAAGTCAGTCTACAGTGTGTTGGTAAACACATGCTGAAGAAATGTGAGGCCCCTTGATCCCTCTCTGTGTTTCAGAGACCATAAAACCTTGATAAAAATTTGAAATAAGTATCCTGCTTGTGTACCATGGCTTACTGAACATATAGAGACATCCCCTGAAGAAAGAGCTAGCATATGAAAACTGTGCTACAGCTTTTTCATAGAAAGCTATTTTTTTTTTTTTTGTAATTTTTGTAAAAATATCTTATATTTAAGCTGCTAGAGCATAGTAGCTATAGTACAGTTTTCATACCCTGCCCCATCGTGGGCCATCTGCTGGGATAACAGTCCTTCAGGTACTAACTGCTCCAGCCTGAGTCCCTCACAGGATCACAAGTCTTGACAGCAAACCTGCTACAGTGTGGGCTTCCCAGAGAGTCACAGCCTTCTTCAGGCACCCATCCGCTCTGGCATGGGCTCCTCTATGGGCTGTGAGTGAATCTCTCCTCCCAGGTGGCCTCCATGGACTGCAGGGGCACAGCTGCCTCACCATGGGCTGCACCACAGGTCACAGGGGAGTCTTTCTCCAGTGCCTGGGCACCTTCTCCCTCTCCTTCTCCACTAACTTCGTTGTCTGTGGAGATGTTGCTCTCATATTTTCACTCCCTTTAGCAACTCTGCAGCAACTGCTTCCCCTTCTCAAATACGTTATTCACAGAGGTGTTACCTCAGTCACCAATTGGCCCAGCCTTGGTCAACTGTGGGTCCATCTTAGAATTGACTGGCAATATCCCTCTCAGGTACCGGAAAAGCTTCTGGCAGCTCTGTTTAAAGAAGCTACCCCTGTAGTCACCCTTACAATCTCCCCATTCCCCTCCCACTCCTCACCCAAAGCTGGCCCAGGCAAAAGTGCTACAAATGTGTGCTGTGCAATGTGTATGTATGTACCTTGTGTGCGTGAAATGAGCAGCTTTGCTAGCGATGTGCCTTATACTGCCATCTGCACTACATCTGGCTTTGACAGGGTACCCGTTTCCTTTGCAATCTCTGCCAAGGGTCAAGCCAGCCGCACGGTGATAGCAGTGATCCCTCTTTTAACAGTGTCTAGGAAAAAAGAAATAAAAGCCTTACCCATACTTTCTTGGGGATGTTGATGATCCAAACAGAAGCCTAAGAAGGACTTTTTAGCAGAGAAAGAGGGAAATGGTGCAAGGAACCCAGGGAATGTTTTCTTGGAGAGTTTCTCAAAACGGAGTGTTCTAACCCTTCCTCTCCCAGTTTTTCTAAAAATGTTATTTGACATAAAGGTTTGACTGCAAACTTTGCTGCAAAATGTAGATTTTTACATTTGAAGAGGCTTAAATTTCCACCCAAATTTGGTTAGAGACACTGACTACACTTAAATTTTTCATTTGCAAAGCTCTTGATGGGTGAAAAACTGTTTGACTCACGTGTATCTCACTATATTAAGTAACAGCTTTATCTTTCTCCTTCTCAAGTGCAAGATACAGAAACATTTGAGCTTCAATTGTTGCTGCTATGTATTATTAATAGATTTTTAATGGAAACTAACAAGATCTAATTGACACAAAGTTAATCAGACTTCCCAAGGCTTTGGTTTGTGGTTAATCTCTGGTAAACCTGATATATGCTGTTCCAGTGGTAGTCTGGTATTTCTTTTATTCTGGGAGAAATATATCCAGAAGGTGGGGTTTTTTGTTTGTTTGGTTTTTTTCCAGTACTGAGTAACTGGCTACATGTTACACCAAAAGAAGAACTTCACCTTCTCAGGAAGGATCCAATTTAATACCTGCATAATTATTTTAACCTGTCGGATGAAGAGATGCTCTAATAAAATCTGATAATAAATTTCATTTAAATTGAGAAGTGGAAGATGGGCTCTGCTCCTCAGAAAAAGTAGGTTACTTGCCAATGGTGGCTTCTGGCAAGTATTCTGGTGCTTGTAAGAGCACAAGAATAAATTCATTTCATGTTGTACAAATCACAAAATAACAAGTATGATGAGTATTAACTTGCTTTCTAAAGAAGATTTGATATTAAACTGGCTCTTACCATATAATGAACGATCTGTGTGGAGTGTAACTGTAACCTCAGACAAAGTGCTGAGAAGAAGAAACCCCTTGAATATTCTTCTACTCCACCAAAAATCAAATGGAAAATCTAGAAAATGTCTGATTTAATTATTCAGTTGGACTGCATATTCTCATTCTTCAGATCTTTTGCTAATTTATCAGGAAGAGTTACATACCTGAAGAGACTAGAAAGGCTGCTTAATCCATGTGTTACATACACAGCAACAAAGGCTTGGGAATTGAGCAGCCTGAGAATGGTACTTCCCTCATGAGAAGACTCTTTCTACATAATTTAGTTATATCAAATACTAAAAACAACAAAAAAATGTAGGCAAACCCTCTACTTGATGAGACTATTAAACAAACTGCTTTTCCATCTTAATACGTGCCCTGGTGTGATCTACTTCTGCTAAATTTAAGAAAAGTTATTTACATACACACTAACCCTCCTGAACCTGGTGATAAAACTCATATTACAGCTTCCAAAGCTGTTAATCCTGAATTCAAATTATTTCCAAGCTCTTTCTGAGACTTTTCAGGAATCCGTATTTTTTCTAGTTTTGCATTTTACATCTCATAGAAGCTTGCAAGTTTTTAATTTGTAATCCAAAATGTAATGTAAAACAGGTAAGACTACCACACATGCCAACTCACTAGATAACATCCTTGCTTGAAAGTGAAAGCAGGAGGGTGTATTCATCTCTTTCATGGGTTTGTGTGGAGCTGTTTTTCACTTGGTAACGTGGAGAGGGAGCTGTAGTGCTGGTCTCACCAAGCAGTTCTCGAAACACACGCTGGGTCAGAGGTTGATCCACCTCCAGCTTGGCTGTGCCAGTCTGGTGGCTCTACCATCAGTATTTAAGAAGGGAAATATGAGCTGGACAAGGAGGTGGAGGAGACCATGCAGACTTCACAGAGAAGGAGAAAGGAAGGCAAAGCACTGGACAGGAGACTCCTCTGCAACCAATGGTGAGAAGGCAGCTGTGCCCCTGCAACCTATGGAGGGCAATGGCAGGACTGAGAGCCACCAGCAGCTCCGAGTGTGTGCTCCTGGATGGGCAGACTGTGAGGAGGCAGCCATGGCGCAGTGCTAGAGAGCCTATGGGCCACAGAGACCCATACAGGAGGGGAGAGGAGCTGCAGCCTTTGGGATAAATGCCCAGAGAAATGGAATGTACAGAACTGCCCAGTGTGTGAGGGACCCTGTGCTGGAGCAATGAGGACCGCTGAGGAGTCTTTAGGAGAGACAAATGGCAAGAGCCATCAGGAAAAAGACTGACTGAAACCCCCATTCCCTGACCCCCTGAGCCGTTCAAGGGAAGAAAGAGGTAAAGACACCGGGATCAGGGCTCTGAGTCCAGGAAGTGGAGAGGGATGGGAGAAAGTGGTCTTAAATAGCTCATTGTCCTCTTCATCATTGTACCATTCTGTGTTGTTTTCTGTTTATCATATTTTTGGTTTTTATGTTTTAGTTGTTGGTGGATTAAATTAATTTCTGTTTTCTTCCCTGAGTTGAATAGTCTTGCCTGTTGTGCCTGGGACTGTAAGTGGTAGTTGAGCCCTCCTTGTCCTTAAGGGCTTCCAAAGGCTCTCAGTACTTATGGCTGATCATGGTCCTTTATTCCTGGATAGGCCTAAACCGTGACAATTTTTTAACCAAAAAGCACATCAGTTGCCATTGAGTGCAGTACAGTAGGGCAAAAAAGTGTTCAGGTGGGAAAATATCTCCTGGCTTATGAAAGGAGGGAAACTTTCACTTTGAACTCTCTCTTCTCCATTTATATCCTAAAGGCATAGTAGAACTGCCCCTCAGACAGGGTATAAAGATATTTTGTACAAAGTCAGACCACAGGTCTCTCTAAGCAAGTAGCCAGTCTCCAACAGTAGTCATAAACCAGATGCTCAGGAGGCCAAGAAAAGAGTAAGAACAAGGCATGTATTTGTTGTACTTTCCCAATCTTCAACTTTCCTCAGCTTATTGGATTTCCTGAATTGAGTGTGATTTTCTGTCTTTATTAAAGCTTCAGTAGATTCTTCACTAAGTGGTTGTCCAGATTTCCTTTCTCTCTGTATGAATTATAGCATCAAAACAAGTAATTTTCTTGTTTCCTTCTGTACCAGGAACAACCACCTCCTTGCATAGTTTTGAACTCTTTTCTTACTGTTTTATTTGCTGCCAGCCACTTCTTGGGTCAGGAAAGACAGTAAATAGCAGGTCCCTAGACATGTTGTCTAACCTGCTTTGATTTTTATAGACATCCTTGACATTTCCTCATCCTCAAATATCCCTTTTCCCATCTGAACTGTCCAAAACTGTTAAAGAGTTCTTCACATAGAAGCTACTTTGTGCTTTTGAACACTTTTACTGCCTCTTGAATATTTTCAGCATTAATTTTATGCCTCTTGAACATTTTTTGCATAATTGGAATGAGAGGACCAGAAATTCAGTTTTCAAAAAGCCAATAATTTCCTGTTTTGGCACTGTAATGTTTGTGGTTTATGCATTTGATTTGAACCTTGAGCAGAAGATAATGTTTGCACTGACTCTATAGCCTCCAAGATCACTCCCAAAGAGTGTTAATTAATGGTCACTTTAGAACCTCCCTTTTTGTAAGGATGTAAGTAAGTAAGGATGGATTTTGCCAGCGTATATCACCTGGTGTTTACTGACACCGGCTTTCATTCACCTTGTGTTTTGTTACACACTCTAATAAGGTGTTTCTGCCATTCTTCAGTTAGCCCTTAACCTTACACACTTATTACATTTATTCAGCGAGCTGTCAGCTTATATAGTTTTGTTTTGTTTTGTTTCAGGTTGTTTTACTTACACAGCAGAGGTTACTTGCTTTTACTGTAGCATTATGCAAGCCCCCTCTCCCCCCCAACCAAGAAATCTCCTTTTACTATAAAAAGACATGTGAAAACACACACTTTCGTGCCCACCCTTATTGATTTGTTCATCTTACTACTGAAAACACAGGACTGAACAAGTGTTAAAACAAACAAACAAAAAGAAGTAGTTCCTGAAGTATGAATTGATATTTCAAATATATTTAAAAAACACCCTAAACCCCCAAAATGAAAATTATCAAGAAGCAAATGTTGTTTATAGTACTCAGATGGAGGATGAGCCGAGGGCTAAACAGTAAAAAAACCAAAACCACAGCATGGAAGGTGGTGATGGACTAATGATAGGAGTAAGGTGAACATACGTTTAAACCTAGATTTTTTTTTCAGAGAAGTGCATAAATCAGAGAAGAAAGCTCGTAGATGCTGATAAAAAGATTCAGAAATTAAATGGTATGAGAGAAAAAATATTTTAACGATGGCTGTTAAGATTAGAGTTAGGAAGAATAGGATATGATTTACTAGTAAAGATGAGAAGTGATGGACAAGATAACATACTTCATCAAAACAGTCCTGTTTTGGCCAGGTAAATATGAGAAGTCTTTAAGAAATGCTTTGTAAGGGTAGCACGTATCCTTAAAAGCTGCATGTTTTTTGCTGTTTTTTTTTTTCTTTTCCTTTACACACTGCAATATCTTAAAGAAAAAAAAAAAATGTTCCCCTGAAGATGTGCAGTTATCAAGTTGGATTAATGTAAGTTGCTTTCCCATTTCCTGCAACATTAAGGAACACTGTGCGAATTATTGCTGGGAACCAGCTTGCCCAGATGTATTTATGAAGCTCATCTTTTCATTTTATTCTGATTTCTCATAGATTCTTTTCCATAAAAACTGTGCTGTCAATAGAGCAGAAATCCCACCATAGAATCATTACAGCTGAAAGAGACCTTTAAGATCATCAAGTCCAAGCCCTATCAACCACTAGACCATTTCCCTAAGTGCAAGATCCACACATCTCTTAAACACCTCCAGGGACGGTAACTCCAGCACCTCCCTGGACAGCCTGTTCCAGTGTCTGACAACCCTTTCAGTAGAGAAATTCCTCCTCATATCCAGCCTGAACCTTCCCTGGTGCAACTTGAGGCTTTTTCCTCTTGTTTTATTGCTTTTTATTAGGGAGAACAGTCCAATGCCCTCCTCGCTACAACTTCCTTTCAGGTAGCTGTAGAGAGCTTTAAGGTCTCCCCTGAGCCTTCTTTTCTGCAGGCTAAACAGCCCCAGATGTTCCTGGTGCTCCAAAACCTTTCCTAGCTTGGTAGCCTGTCTCTGCATCCTCTCCAGCACCTAAATGTCCTTGTAGCCCAAAACTGGACACAGTATTTGAGGTGTGGCCTCACCAAAGCCCAGTACAGAGGAATGATCACCTCCCTCCTTCTACTGTTCCTGATCCAGGCCAGGATGCCATTGGCCTTCTTGGCCACCTGGGCACACTGCTGGCTCATGTTCAGCTGCTGCCAACCAACACTGCCAGATCCCTCTCTGCCTGGCAACTTTCCAGCCACTCCTCCCCAAGCCTGTAGCGCTGCTGGGGGTTGTTGTGGCCCAAGTGCCGGACCCAGCACTTGGCCTTATTGAAATTCATGGCATTGGCCTTGGCCCAGTCTTCCAACCTATCCAGATCTCTCTGTAAAACTTCCCTACCCTCAAGCAGATCAAGACTTCCACTCAGTTTGCTGTCATCTGCAAACTAAGGGTGCACTCTACCACCTCACCATGTCAGAAAACCTAGGGAATATCAACACTGTCTCAAAAATAAGCAGAAGGGACAGAAATAGACATCCATATTGCCTTTTTTTTTCCTCCACTGTGTGTCACTCTCCCCGCAGAGGTCTGTAATTGGCAAGATTTATTTTCTGGAGGAAAAGTGGTAATATCTTGACAGATGTATTTTTCAGTGCATAACGTTTTCCAAAAGGAACAGAATTTCAGTCAACTAGAAACAGCTCCCCACTTCATCTTATACTTTTGGCAATTGTATTTTTTTTGTCAGCTCCATGAAGTGGAGGAGGTGGCAGAGCCTTTCATGATGAGTTCTACTGTCTTTGGCACAGTTCTCTTTCCTTCATTTCTCAGTGGGGACTAGAATCTATATTTCCAAAGGTTCAAGAGACACACTGATCCTTAATTCTACATGGCTTACAATGAGTTAATTGGAGTGTCTTCACTGAAGCTAGTAGAGAGTAGGTAATCTAGAGAACAAAGCAATTTTGCCTTCTTGCTTCATGTTTTTAAGTACAAATTAAACCAAACAAAATGTAAACACTTCATTCATTGTTTCTACATGGATACTACACTTTCAGACTCATCCAATTGGCTTTTAAAATAATTCCTATCTTTCAAGGATATGTAACAACTCTCCACAAAACACAACTGGAAATGAAAATGTCATACAGTCAAAATTGAATCACCTACCATAGCATTTGAGAGGGTTGTTCAAGTCTTATCATCAGCATCATTGCTGTTGTGGGACAGGATTTGCACAGACATCCCCCAGCATGAGATAGGGCTGGTAGTATTTCAGAAGGCTCCAGCCACTGCTGCTGCCTTCGAGAGTGGCATGGTCTCCCCACCCTCATCCCACCTCATCAGCAGCCTCCAGAGCCTCCACTCAGCTGGCAATGGGATAGTTTTATTTCCTTGTCCTTTGCCTAACCTGTTCAAAATCCTCTGTCTTTTAATAGAACTAAACATTTCTGTGATTATGTCATTGCCCACAGTACCAAAGTAAGGATTCACGATACAATAAGCAAATTACAATGTACTTATAAGGAGTTTGTTTCCAGCTATTTTTAATGTTGTAGAATGATCTAATAGGTATCAACAAAGTAATTTAAAATTAATTAATATTAAATAACACCCGGGATGTTATCTATCTTCTTTTGCCTTTAGTTGTTGGCAAATATTAAGCAATGTTTTCTGGAGGAACAAACAACAGCATACCTGATATGCCATTTGAGGTGCAATTTAGAGAATAAAAATACTCTTACTATAATTGCAGTGTTACTTTTTTTGTAGGAGTCAAAGCTCGACTGTGATGTCTGTGCCACTGCATGCTGACAACAGGTGGTGCTGCAAGACTGATGTTGGAATTGCTTCCCGTCTACCGTCTTTCTTTTTTGTGCTTTCCTCAAAACTAAGCAAGTTAGGGCCAACAGACAGGATCACAGCAATAATCTCTCCTCAAATTGGAAAACCAAGTTGTTCGTCAGAACTTTTGTTCATTTGTAGAATTTAATTGGTTGCAGGGTTTTTTTTGGGGGGGAGGGGGGAGTTGGTGATTTTTTTTTTCCTCACTCCGCATACCAAGGTGATAAAACCACACAAGAAATTTTAATTTTTTATTTCTTTTTCAATAGAAATATAATTTGTATTACACCTTCCAAATTTTTACTGTACATTAAGTTCAGGAATAACTATGAGACAAGACTATTCAGGTACTTTGTGATGAATGCTGAAGCAAAATGTCAAATGCCTAAATCTGCTAAATGGTACTATTGACTGCTTGGAAACAAAAATACTTTTACAGTTCTATATTCTGAAGGTTAAAATTCTGAAAATGTCTTCTAGGAAATGGAAACTTCTGATACTGAAGTGAGTTTGAAGTAGGAACAAGCAAAAGACCTCTGAGCAGAGTGAGAAAGGCTTAGATACACATATATGTATTTTTTCTGCATGACTTCAATGCTTCTAAAAGTGAGAAACTAATAGCAATGGCTTGGATCAGATATTGTGTGGGCAACCACTGTGAAATCACTCCCATGTAACTCTTTTAATGCACCTCGGTGCTGGCTTGTGGTATCCCTCCTGGTTCCAGTCCTGGACCTCTCTTGAGCACAGGCTGCCAACTGTGTCACATTGTGCCAAATTACGTGGTGGTTTTCAGATATGTGAAAATTGTGCCAAAACCAGATTTATTTAAAGAAATTAATCAGGTGTTAAGATGTTGTTATAAATAAAATAAAACCATTTCTATGCTGAGCTGATTTCTAAAGTCTCTTTGTTACACAAATCTAAACAATCTAACTCTTGTTAAACTGTTGGTTTGTTTGTTTGTTTGGGTTTTTTCCATTTATAAAATAAGAACTTCACATTGACCAGGCTCAGCTGAGAAATTGTTGGTTGGTTAGTATGCATAGTAGCAACCACAATTGAGACGAGCCAAGTATGGAACAACAGATTCAGTGGTACAACCTCTTCCAAAGTTTTAAGGGTTCCCTTCTCAGAGCTTGTTCTATTCAGCACACAAAGTGACAAAAGTGATTCGTGCTCCCATGTAGCCCACATGTTGCTGGATCCCATAGTGGTACAGATGTTTGAGTGTAAGACGGAAAACTTTCAGTTTAAAATTCAGCTGCTGCCAGATGAAAAAAGCCATGGAGCATAAAATTGTAACAAAAATATATTTAACATGGTAACTGCATACTCTAACTTGCTTCTTTATTCCATTTTTTTGGAACTAGCATTGATGAAAAACAAAAGGCCTTGTTACCATTTTAGAAGTGTATTCAAAACCTTAGGGTAGGGATTTCTAAAGTGCTTAGCACTTGCCTTTCTTTGCCTCTTCTGACATCAAGAAGAACAGAAATCAGTCAATGCTAACAATGCTATCCTTAACATTTTCTATAATAGAACTTATACCTCATGTGACCCCACATTGTTCCTTTTTTTTCATCTAATTGTTGTTCTAACTCCTTTACTCTTCAAATTGGCTAACTCACTTTTGATACTTCATTCTTCAAAAACACTTGCTGCTTTTAGGGAATGTAAGATAAATGTAAGCAATTTCATAAGCTATCCAAGTATCTGGCAACATACCAACCTGGGAGTTCTGTTAAGATAAGCATAAAAAAATGTATGGTTGGTCAGGACTTTCTAGCCTACAAAATAGTCTAGAAGTCTTGCAAATGCAGGGAAGCATTTCAGTGATGTTGCTAATGTATCTTGGTTTTAGCTCAACTGGAACAACAATCTTTTGTTTTCTTTTTGGTTCTTTTCTCACCAAAACTACAAGATAAAGAGGTAAAATAAAACATGTGCTTAAATGGTTTGAACATGTAAAATTTAAATGCACTGTTGCCTGTAAGCTAAGGTCTGGGCTTTTCTAATGGGATCACACATTTAGAAAGAATGCAATAGCGCAATTTTCCCATTTAAACCTGATCTAAAATTGAGGGCTCAAATTCCGATTTTGGTTATATGACTGGGCTAGTATGAATCAGTGAGTTTTCATTAACACTTGACATAAGCACTAAACAAATTATGATTTAGTGCACAGATTCCACTGCCCCCAATACGCTAATACTAGCATAACAATAAATAGAGAATAAGAATTCAAACACTATTATTTCCTGATAACATTACATTAGAACTAGCCTAATTTCCTAATGTAATATCTTTCTACCTCATAAATGTGCCAAAATCAAGAAGTTTTTTATAGAATTCTGGAAAAAGTTACAGAAGAATTAATGTTACCAATGAATTAGTACATGCAACAATCCAGTTTTACAGTAATGAACCATTCTTGGACATTATTATCCTAGTTTTTGACCAACTACGCCTTTTGGAGACTGTTAAAATCAGCAAATTGTACGTGAACATAACAATCTGAACCTGAAATCTGTGTTGGATCATAACCCTAGATTTGATAATGGAGGAAATGTGAAGGATTATACATCCACATCCAAACAGCCTGGCTTAGAGTCATCATTGTTCTTTTACCCGTGGATTTCACTGCCAAACACTAATGGCTGATTTTTTTTCCAAGCAGATATTTTAACAAGGACTCCTGTTGCTTTTGTGTGGTTTTTTAATGGAACTTCTCAATACGACAACTTTGTTAGGAATACTAGACTCTCATTTTCCTTCATTTTCTAGTCAAACAGTGTACTTTTCAGTGATGGTAGTGTTTTTCTTTGTGTATGAAATGTTAATTGCTAAGTACACACAATCAGTTTTTAAACATGGAATTAAAAGATTAGCATTAGTTATAATTAACATTGAGGAGTAAGAACTTTTCCTGCCATAATCCTGCATGCTTCAGCTGTCAGGACAGCTACTGTATGTGTAACTCTTTTAACACAGAGAAATTATTGCTGCTGCCTAATACAGCTTTCCAAGACACTCTCATTTTGTCTTTTTTTTTTTTTTTCCTTTTCTTTTCTTTTCTTTTCTTTTCTTTTCTTTTCTTTTCTTTTCTTTTCTTTTCTTTTCTTTTCTTTTCTTTTCTTTTCTTTTCTTTTCTTTTCTTTTCTTTTCTTTTCTTTTCTTTTCTTTTCTTTTCTTTTCTTTTCTTTTCTTTTCTTTTCTTTTCTTTTCTTTTCTTTTCTTTTCTTTTCTTTTCTTTTCTTTTCTTTCTGTACCACAGAAAACATAAAAGTGTCTTAAACACCAGCTGAGCTGCTAAAACAGTAACATGGAGCCCTGGCATATTTCTGTCTTTCAATATGGAAGATTCTACATAACAGACAACGGTGACCTAGTTACAAGGAGTACTATAGGAAATAAAAATGAGAACAGAGGAAAGTAATATCACAGGCCACTCTTTCTTAGCCTCAATGGCTCCTTCTGTGACTAATTCAGAAATAAAACTGTTCTCCATCGAATATCGTTCATCCACAACAATAGAAAGAACTGAATTAGAATATATCATGGGAATACTAAAGCTAAAGTATTTTTGAAAAGCATTTTAAAGCATGATTTTCCTCCTTTTCCCGTTTCTTTGCTAATGACTATATATAGCTATATACAGCTATAACTGTATATTCACCAGCAGGTGGTAGCAGTGTTTAAGATTTCTAGAACTGGTATGTTATGCAGACCTAGTGAAACTATTTCAGAGTATGGACCACACAGTCAATGCTTCTGCAAGTTTACCTCCATGGACAGGTTTTTTCACGTTTTTTTCTTTTGTGCTTTTTTTTCTTGGGGAGAGAGGAGTGGTGGGAGGGTGGACAGGAGGCGAATTATTAGCCTAGTGGTTCATCCTTATAGCTCTAATTTCACCACAGTTTCGTCTGCACCTGCAAACCAGAATTGGTTTGTAAGAGTTCACATCAGAGGTACAGTTTTCATATCCACTTCCCACTTCATTTCTATTACAATTCAGATCCATTATTTTATGCTATTTGGCCTCCCTGTCACAATCCCTGGCCCTCATGGGGGACTTACTCCCTGATATTTGTTGGCAAAGCAACACAGCCAAAAGCACACAGTCCAGGAGGTTCCTGCAAATTGTTGACAACTTCCTGTCAAAGGTGATTGAGGAACCAACGAGGAGGGGTGTGCTGCTGGACCTGGTACTGATGAATACGGAGGGCCTGGTTGAGGATGTGAAGGTTGGAGGCAACCTTGGCTGCAGTGACCATGAGATGGTAGAGTTCAAGATCCTGTATGGAAGAAGCAGGACACAAAGCACGACCGTGACCCTGGATTTCCGGTGAGCTGACTTTGACCTCTTCAAAAATCTACTTGGACAGATCTCATGGGATAAGATTCTAGAGGGTAGAAGTGCCCAAGAGAGCTGGTCAGTCTTCAAGCACCAGTTTCTCCAAGCCCAGGAACACTGTGTCCCAGCGTGCAAGAGGAGGCCTCCATGGATAAGCAAGGATCTGCTGGGACAACTCAGGCAGAAACCAGCCATGTATGTGAGATGGAAACGGGCTGACTTCTTGGGAAGAGTATAGGAACATTGCCGGGGCATGCAGGGGTGCAACTAGGAAGGCTAGAACCCTTCAAGAACTAAATTTAGCCAAGGAAGTTAAGGACAGTAATAAGGTGTTTTTCAAGTACATCAGCAGCAGAAGGAAGACGAGTGGGAATGTGGGCCCACTGCTTAACATTGAGGATGCCCTGGTGACCAAGGATGCAGAGAAGGCAGAACTACTGAATGAAGGATGACCCAGGAAACTACAGGCAAGTCAGCCTCACCTCCATCCCTGGAAAGGTGACAGAACAACTCATCCTGAATGTCATCACTAAACAGATGAAGGATAAGATGATTATCAGGGGGAGTCAACATGGATTTACCAAGAGGAAATCCTGTTTGACCAACCTGATAGTCTTCTATGAGTGCATAACCAGCTGGCTAGATGAGGGGAGAGCAGCGGATGCCATCTACCTTGACTTCAGCAAGGCTTTTGACACTGTCTCCCAGGACATCCTCATCAGAAAGCTCAGGCAGTGTGGCTTGGATGAGTGGACAGTGAGGTGGATCGAGAGCTGTCTGAATGACAGAGCCCAGAGGATGGTGATCAATGGCACAGAGTCAAGTTGGAGGCCTGTGGCCAGTGGAGTTCCTCAGGGATCGGTTCTGGGGCCAGTCTTGTTCAACAACTTCATCAAGGACCTGGGTGAGGGGACAGAGGGGACCTCAGCAAGTTGGCTGATGACACCAAACTGGGAGGACTGGCTGATTCCCCAGAAGGCTGTGCTGCCATTCAGCGGGATCTGGACCTGCTTGAGAGTTGGGCAGAGAGGAACCTCATGAGGTTCAACAAGACAAGTGCAGAGTCCTGCATCTGGGAAGGAACAACCCCATGCACCAGCACAGGCTGGGGATTGACCTGCTGGAGAGCAACTCTGTAGAGACTTGGGAGTCCTGATAGAGAATAAACAGAGTACTGTGCCCTGTTGGCCAAGAAGGCCAATGGCATCCTGGATGCATCAAGAAGAGTGTGGCCAGCAGGTCGAGGGAGTTTCTTCTCCCCCTCTCCTCTGCCCTGGTGAGGTCTCATCTGGAGTACTGTGTCCAGTTCTGGTCTCCTCAGCTAAAGAGGGATAAAACTTCTGGAGAGAGTCCAGCACATCTTCCTTATGAGGAAAGGCTGTGGGAACTGGGGCTGTTTAGTCTGGAGGAGACTGAGGGGGGGATCTTATAGATATTTAGAAATATCTAAATGGTGGGTGTCAGGAGGTTGGGACATCCCTTTTTTCCACTGTATCTAGCAACACAACAAGGGGTAATGGGATGAAGCTGGAGCAAAAAAAGGTCCATTTAAATATAAAGAAAATCTTATTGTACTGTTCAGATGAGGGAGCCCTGGCACAGTCTGTGCAGGGAGGGTGTGGAGTCTCCTTCATTGGCTATCTTTAAGACCCACCTGGACGCCTTCCTGTATGATCTGATCTAGGTGGACCTACTTCTGCAGAGGGATTGGACCAGATGCTCTCTAAAAGTCCCTTCCAACCCAATCATTCTATGATTCTATGATTCCTTTATTCTACTCTTCAAAATGAAAGGAAAAAAAATGCAGTCTATATTGTCATGTCTTTGCAATTACTTTTGTCATCTAAGATAAATATGTGAAAACAATATGAGAGCTCTGTATGTTGTAGCACAAACATAATTTGATTTTAAGAGGAGAACTTTTGTGTTACTAAGCTAATTCAAGGATAATAAAACAGTTCAGGTATATAATACGTGCAGTCTCTGTTGATGGTTAGTCCATTTATGAAAAATGCCTGAGGCAGATGCCTGTTAATGAAAATGAGCAAGTGTGATATCAATACTCTACAAAAGTAGTTTCACCTGAATAGGTGACCCTGTTTGAGTACGACATTTTGATCCATACTAGACAATCATTAAGAACAGTATAATTATGTTGAAATTACTGATCCCTCTAGGCACAAATTTTCTCATTTGTCAGTAGCAGAAATGTATCTCCTTAAACCTCAGTTTTAAGAGATTCTTTCAAATTATATTTAAGATCCTTTCAACAGCTGCCCATATTCATGCAAATGTTAGCAAGAAGTCTCTGGCATCAGAATGTACTGCGCCTTGCACAACATTCAACTTTGTGGTCATATCGGGGCTGGTCTTTTGCATTTCAAGCATATTTATTGCTCTTCTCCATGTTAGGCAGCTCAAAATCTGACAACATGGGTAGTAAAAGCACAACTACCGATACATAATTTTATGTACTGTGATGTTCCTAGTGACTTCATTTGTCAGTTAATAGAGTGTATCTATACAACAAGATATATTCACTTATTGTTACAAATAGATACTGCTTCAGCTAAACTGATACAGATGCCCACCACTGATGTTACTTCCAGAATACTTCACCATAAGCAATCTGCAGCTATTCTGATATTAAAATGAGTTTTTCATACTGTTTTAGGACAATCCTATAAATACTCCAGAACAGAATGCACTTACAATGTGGCTAGAATCCTAGAACTGTTTAGGCTGGAAAAGACCTTTAAGACCATCAAGTCCAACTGTTAACCTAGCACAACCAAGTTCACCACTAAACCATGTCCGCCAGCACCACATTTACACATCTTTTTAATATCTCCAGTGATGGTGATTCAACTAGTTCCCTGAGCAGGCTCTTCAGTGAAACAATGATTATCAAAGAATCATAGAATGGTAGGGGTTGGAAGGGACCTTTAGAGATCATCTAGTCCAATCCCTCTGCAGAAGCAGATTCACCTAGACCAGATTGCATAGGAACATGCCCAGATGGGTCTTGAAGATCTCCAAGGAAGATTCCTTCAGTAAAGACATTTTTCCTAATGTCTGATCTAAACTTCCCCTGGTGCTCCTCTCATCCTGTTGCTTGTTACTTGTGAGAACAGACCAACACTCATCTTGCCACAATTTCCTTTCAGGTAGTTGTAGAGATTGATAAGTTTTCCCCCCAGGCTGCTTTTCTCCAGGCTAAACAGCTCCAGTTCTCTCAGCTGCACCTCATCAGACTTGTTCTCTAGACCCTTCACCAGCTTAGTTGCCCTTCTCTGGAACCTCAGTGTCCCTCTTGTAGTGAGTGATCCAAAACTGAACATAGCACTTGAAGTGTGGCCTCACCAGTGCTGAGTACAGGGGCATAATCACTTCCGTGGTCCTAATGGCCACACTATTTCTAACACAAGCCAGGACATCATTGGCTTTCTTGGACACTGCTGGCTCATATTCAACCAACTGTTGACCAACACTCCCAGGTCCTCTGCAGTCAGGCTGCTTTCCAGCCACTTTTCCCCAAGGCTGTAGCATTGCCTGGGGTTGCTGTGGCAAAAGTGCAGGACCTGGCAGTTGGCCTTGTTAAACCTCACACAATTGGCTGTGGCCCATCTCTCCAGCCTGTCCAGTACCCTCTGTAGTGCCTTCCCACGCTCAAGCAGATCGACGTTCCTGGCCAACGTGGTGTTGCCTGAGGCATTTAGCAGCATAACCATCAGAAATCTATTCTGGGATAGCAGCATTTTGCAATTTCCAGCCAGGGATCTATAGCTTCTTTCAGTGCCATAACATGCTAAATCTTTTAAAAAACGGAGATCTTGTCTCCTTGGTTCTTCAGAGGTAATTGCAATGTATAAACCTTAAACAGCTGCCAAGAAGTGTTCCTTTTGACAGGGTCAACCATATTTTTGGGAACCCAACTTCCTCTCTTCCATTTATTGCTACTAATTTATGGAAATTACTTTTATTCATCAGGTTATTTTTTATATATTTCTCTTTGAGGAATACTTTTTAAACCACTGATATTTGATTTGAGGAACTCCCTAGATGCTGTCAATAAGATTTTCTCTTTGTTGCATGAATTTGATTGTGATTAGTGTTGGTAAAACATTATTTGCTGTCTTGCATCCAGTCATAGTGAGCACAATAGAAAGATACACTTGTTTAAAAAAGGAAGAAAAAAAAAAGATTGTCTTACTAGTGTAGAATTTAGTTAAGTATTTGTCTGCATCTACAACTTCATAGGATGTCTTTAAAATTGTAAATGTAGGTAGTTGCTGAATTAAGGCATTGATGACATGTTACTCTTGTTAGCTTAAGAATCTAATGGCAAGTAGACTAGAAAAACTTTGCTAATTCTCCTCAGTATCCATGTGCAATTCAACAGTTGCCTAGACAGACTTCTATCAACATATCATATCTGAAGTGGAATAAGTTGAATGCCACAGCTGTACAGCCTGATCTGTTCAGGCCAGATCTAGCTTGTTTTGGCCATCTTGGGCAAGAGGAAGTGAGATTCCATTTCCCTGTAGCTGCCTCTGTAGATTAGCCTTGAGAACTGGGATATCACATTACAGTCTGCTGTTCCCTTTATTTTCCCTGTGTTTGCTACAAATTTTTCACACTAATATTCGCTATAATAAAGGTTGACAATACAGCATGAATGGGATATGTCAGACTGTGACCTCATTGTTTCTGATACTCTAGTGCTTGTTCAGAATTTCTGTACTTCTACTATACATTAATTTCAGAAAATAAACAGTATTTATGGTAACACGTATAAACTCCATCCATAGACCTGGAGTAGAGGGAGGGTAAGGCTTGGGTGAGGGATGGAACCTAGAGATCTGTTAATGTTATCACTGAACATATGAATGATAAGATGGTTATCAGGGAGAGTCAACATGGCTTCACCAAAGGGAAATCCTGTTTGACTAACCTGATAGCCTTCTATGAGTGCATAACCGGCTGGCTAGATGAGGGGAGAGCAGCGGATGTCATCTACCTTGTCTTCAGCAAGGCTTTTGACACTATCTCCCATAACATCCTCATCAGAAAGCTCAGGCAGTGTGGCTTGGATGAGTGGACAGTGAGGTGGATCGAGAGCTGTCTGAATGACAGAGCCCAGAGGGTGGTGATCAATGGCACAGAGTCAAGTTGGAGGCCTGTGGCCAGTGGAGTTCCACAGGGATCGAGCCTAGGGCTAGTCTTGTTCAACGTCTTCAGCCACGACCTGATGAGCGTACTCTCAGCAAGTTGGCTGATGACACCAAACTGGGAGGACTGGCTGATTCCTCAGAGGCTGTGCTGCCATTCAGTGGGATCTCAACCAGCTTGAGAGTTGGGCAGAGAGGAACCTCATGAGGTTCAACAAGGGCAAGTGCAGAGTCCTGCATCTGGGAAGGAACAACTCCCTGCACCAGCACAGGCTGGGAGTCGAACTGCTGGAGAGCAGCTCTGCAGAGAGAGACTTGGGAGTCCTGATTGATAATAAACTAACCATGAGGCAGCAATGTGCCCTCGTGGCCAAGAAGGCCAATGGCATCCTGGATGCATCAAGAAGAGTGTGGCCAGCAGGTCAAGGGAGGTTCTTCTTCCCCTCTACTCTGCCCTGGTGAGGTCTCATCTGGAGTCCTGTGTCCAGTTCTGGGCTCCTCAGCTCAAGAGGGACAGGGAGGTGCTGGAGAGAGTCCAGCGTAGTGCCATCAAGATGATCAGGGGAATGGAACATCTTTCATACAAGGAAAGGCTGCAGGAACTGGGGCTGTTTAATCTGGAGAAGGGGAGACTGAGGGGAGATCTTATTAATATTTACAAATATCTAAAGGATGAGTGTCAGGAGGTTGGGACATCCCTCTTTTCTACAGTATCTAGCAACAGGACAAGGGATAACGGGATGAAGCTGGAACACAAAAGTTCCACTTAAACATAAGAAAACTATTTCACCATGAGAGATCTCATTGGTGTGGGGCTGCTACAGCTAGAGCTGGGTTGCACAAAAGGGAAGGAGAAAATGTTAAAGCTGCCAGGATATGCTTAAGCTGACCTTGTCCTACTCATCATGAAGGATTATCTGAGTCATGTGCTGTATTTTGTATGAGTATTTTATACGTCTCAGCCACGTGAGCAAATCTATCCCTTACAACATGAAGAAGGTTGGACACACTTATAGTTGGTAGATTAGACATGTAATAGACTTTTATAGGATAGGTTAAGCATAAATTATCAGTCTTAATTGTTGTAACATCAATCACCATTTATGTTTTTTCGACTTCTGAACATCTCTACTTATTTGTTTGGGTTCTGTTGAAGGTCTAATCTAAATCTCACTCAGTAGGTGAAAATATTTATTTTGTCTTTAAATAGAATTGAATGTGAACCTGAAATATGGCTTCTGTACAGTGGCTTCATGAATATGAAAAGTTGCTCTTTTACATGGAAATCAACTTTATAATGAGGGCATAGCCTCTTTCTCTGAATTGCCAATGAAAAACTAACAGCAATTTTATCCCACTGTGTGATGAAACATACTTGTTCCCTGTTAATTTATGAATGTACTTAATCATCTTTTCCATACCAGTGCACAAAGAAATATGACTTAAATTTGTTTATGGACTTATCCTTAATAGGACTTTAATCCAGTCCTTGGGTGGGATTTTTCTTGTTTGTTACTTTAAAGGTTTAATCATTTGGTGCTTTTTTTGTTTTCAGATTGGTAATTGCTGGAAAGACAAAATGATTTTAATGTTTCGTTTGCTTTTATTTCAGCTATCCTTCTAACATAACATGTAAATGCCTTTCATGTTAACTGTTTACCTTACCTATATTAAATATTTAATGGATAATCTATTACACATTTAATGAGTCATTTTCATATTCACTTTAAAGAAAGAATCATGGTAATGTTCAAAAGTCTACAGTACTTGAATACAATGCTTTTTTATCTGATTCAGTTGTGTTCTATAAGTACACAGAAATATGTCACACTGCTGGACAATAAGCAACTCCAAGCACTCCATCAGTCAAGCAGAACACTTGTGTTCTGAGAAAACATCTTCCAGGTGAACAGCTATCTGCAACAGCCGAGCTTTTAAGAATTTGCCTAGTTCATGATATCTTTAAACTTCTGTGAAAATACCTAATCCCTCCCTGAATTATTTTACTCATCAGTACCCCCACTGTGTGCATTCCTCTCAATAGTGTTTTCTACTGTGACTAAATAAAAATTGGTAGTGCCATATTGGCATTCCCTGTCATGTATAATAAGGCCATTTTTTTGAGGTTTTCTTTTCATTTCCTGCCACAGCTTCTTCCCCTTAAAAGTCTGAGTGAAATTTTATGCAGGCATGCCAAGTATTGCTAAACCATTTACTAAGGTAAAAGTTAGGACTCTCACGTGGTTTTGAAAATTTAAAAATGCTCTTCCATATTTAAAAAAAATCCTTTTCATCTATGTAAAAGATGATTACCATCCAAGGTGAAAAGGATATTGAGATGTTAAGATGCAAGGAAGCTAATGTGACCTGCTTACTGTACTGATTCATGGGAAAGGAATCCAAGGATATAGAGTAATATCTCAGCAGGCACTGGTATTAGCATAGTCCTAAAAATATGCTTTGAATAAGCAAGTGCCTTTTTTTTCTGTGATGTATCACCTGCAGTTGTTTAAGGAAGATATGCCATGCTCATAGACAGCCTAAGGAAACTTCTCAGGTGCTGTAAGTGGTGCAGTTGGTCTGTGCATGTCATTTTGCTTTTATAGGATTGACTTATGCGTGAATCGGCCATGTATTTCATAACTTAGGTTACTAGAAACTACTGAGGAGAAGTGGGTCGGTCAGTTTGTTTATTTTTCAGAATATAAACTGACAACTCTAGTAAAGGTTCAGTCTCTACTCCAGTAACCACCACCCACACTGCTCCTCAAGGTCTATTCTATCATGACCCATTACTTCACTTCTCTTTGCTAGTGTCTCTATCAAAATATCACTTAAATATGTAAATTGTTCAAACTTGATTAAATAATTTAGCTCTGTCATTCTGTGTAACCTCTCCAGTTTTCTGGTTGGGATACTTACAGTGACAGTAACATGAAGAGCTAATTGGGTGTAATCAGATAGCCAGCTTGCCCCATGGTTGCACACATCTAGTGCTGCTTATTGTTTGAACTTCAAAAATGTACACACTTTTTTCTCTAATGAAGAATAAAACTGATAATCAGAAAGCAATTGATAACAATGATAAGCAAAGATCTGCACAGTAGAAACAAGAGCTGAGGAACACAATGCATATTTTGATTCAGTAATATTTTTGGTTAAATCACAGGGGGGTTTTGGGGGGGTTTGGTACTGGTTTTGGTTTGTTTGTTTGTTTTCCTGATGGAGCTTTATTCCAGAGAATGGCTACAGACTTTGTTGCAAGAGGTTGGCCTGGGAAGACAACTGGGCTGGGATTTGTGTTTAGAATGAAAATTAGGAACACTATTTGGAAATATCAATATCAATACCAATACAGTTAGCTGGTAAATGATTTAAATATATTGTTTTATAAAGGTTTTTTATTTAGATAGTTTACGGCTAGGAAAATCATACACGCATGTTCTCAGGCACTTCCTTCTATTCTTTTCTTTTGGCTTTGGGAAAAGTCAGGTTTGTTCTACACTACTGTGTCCAGTTTATTTTTGTTTCCAAACTAGATCGATTTCTGCAGCATATGATCTTGGACATTTTCCCCAGTATGCTCAAGCTTCAAGAGGGACTAGAACGGGAAACCACTTTCAATCTTACTTGATAACAATGATATATTTAGCAGAAAGTTCAAATGCCTACTGCGTCTATCATCACCCTTCTACCTTCAATGAGCCACTACTAATACCTCAATTAAGGAACCTTGCAAAGGTGACCAAAACTTCCTAAGGTGATGATTCAACTCCTGTTTAGATCACATGGCATCAAATAGTTGCTCTTCTTCTCTGGTGAAACTTGTCTGTGACATCTCTGTTTTGAAATTAATCACCTGTCTCAGCTGATATATAAGTATATGTAGACAGATACACACACATATATCATAGAACCATAGAATGGTAGGGGTTGAAAGGGACCTTTCGAGATTGTCTAGTCCAACCCCCCCTGCAGAAGCAGGTTCACCTAGATCAGGTCACACAGGAACATGTCCAGGTGGGTCTTGAAGATCTCCAAGGAAGGAGACTCCACAACCCCTCTGGGCAGCCTGTGCCAGGGCTCCCTCACCTGAACAGTGAAATAGTTTTTTCTTATATTTAAGTGGAACTTTTTTTGTTCCAGCTTCATCCCATTACCCTTTGTCCTGTTGCTAGATACAATGGAAAAAGGGATGTCCCAACCTCCTGACACCCACCATTTAGATATTTCTAAATATTTATAAGATTCCCCCCTCAGTCTCCTCTCTCTAGACTAAAAAGCCCCAGTTCCTACAGCCTTTCCTCATAAGGAAGGTGTTCTAGTGTCCTGGTCATCTTGGTGGCCCTGTGCTGGACTCCAGAAGTTTTATCCCTCTTGAGCTGAGGAGCCCAGAACTGGACACAGTACTCCAGATGAGACCTCATCAGGGCAGAGTAGAGGGGAAGAAGAAACTCCCTTGACCTGCTGGCCACACTCCTCTTGATGCATTCAGGATGCCATTGGCCTTCTTGGCCACGAAGGCACATTGCTGGCTCATGGTTAGTTTATTCTCTATCAGGACTCCCAGGTCTCTCTCTGGAGAGCTGCCCTCCAGCAGGTCAATCCCCAGCCTGTGCTGGTGCATGGGGTTGTTCCCACATGCACGACTCTGCACTTGTTGAACCTCATGAGGTTTCTCTCTGCCCAACTCTCAAGCCAGTCGAGATCCCGTTGAATGGCAGCACAGCCTTCTGGGGAATCAGCCAGTCCTCCCAGCTTGGTGTCATCAGCCAACTTGCTGAGGGTACACTCTGTCCCCTCATCCAGGTTGTTGATGAAGATGTTGAACAAGACTGGCCCCAGAAACAATCTCTGTGGAACTCCACTGGCCACAGGCCTCCAGCTCAACTCTGTGCCATTGATCACCACTCTCTGGGCTCTGTCATTCAGCCAGCTCTCGATCCAGAAATATGTATTTACACATGCATGCATATATAGATATGTTGGTTTCTGTATATATGTACACAAAATATATACAAATATAAATATATCTGTTCCTAAACACATCTGAAACTCCTCTATGTAAAAGATACGTAGACTTATGTAACCAAGTAGGACTTTTCAGACCATGGCTTCAATTTTGTAAATCCATTTTCAGATACTATCCTTGAATATGCTTTCTGTTTCCTCCATTTTGCTTTAAATATAATAAATATTATTTGGTCATTATTGAGACCAAAAAACAGGGAAAAAACACCCAAACCAAATCAAATGAAACGATAACCATACATGAAACTGCTCAACAGCTATGTTGGTAGATTGCTAACGACCAGTACTGGCACTTGCTTTTTTCCTCTGGCTGATGCTTCTTTAGTTGCGTATAATGTCATGTGCAACATTGTCAAAAGCTTCTCCAGACAAACCTAATTCAAGTAATTGGTGCTTTCCTTTGCTCAGGGGGCTATTAACCTGTTAGAGGAAGAAAAAAGATTGTTTTAGTATAATTTGTTTTTTGTTGGCTTTTGTAATTTGGCTTTTTCTCATCTTGTTTTATTTAAAGAGCCGTCATTAATTTGTTTACTTAATTTTTCCCTTTGTCTTCATGGATGTTAAACTCAGAGATGTGTACAAACCTCACAGAATCACAAAATGGTTCATGTTGTAAAGCACATCTGATGATCATCTGAACCAGCCTCCCTGCTCTAGCGAAGCCATCTACAGCCAGTTGATGAGGATGTCTATACAGTTTTTTTATACCAAGGAAGGGGACTCTACAGACTCGCTGAGCAAACTACACCAGTGCTCAGGCAATCTATTTCAGTTCTTTTTTTCCTCCATTCCTGTTCTTTTACAGATGACCATCACTCCTGATTTCTTCCAGTTCTTATTGATCATTGCCACTAAACAGGTGAAAGTTCCTGATCTTTTCAACTTGAAATTGGAGGGATTAAAATTTAACTCTCTTAAAGGTGTCTGGAGACTAACCAGGTTACTCAGAAATGGACTAACAGGGCTCCATAATGGCTGTTACTCTTGCATAAGGTAGTCACAAATAGCTGTTGGGAAGGCAATGCATTGATTTCTTCTTGCTGTGGAAAGATCATGTGGTTACGCTCAGTTGCAAGTCTTGTGTTTAATGACTTCAATCTTCAGCATTTACCTTTTCCTTTATAATTGTTAGGCCTATTGTAAGAAATCTTGGTAATAACAAATTGAATGAGAACAATTTACTCTTCATTTTGCAAACAAGGACTGAAAGAGATGTTTGGGGATTGGACTAGATGATCTATAAAGGTACCTTTCAACCTTACCATTCTATGATTCTATGTCACTTCTACTTGTCATTCTCAGTCTTTCTTTTTTTTCCTGATTTAATTTGCAACCGGGATTTGACAGAGCTGAATTAAATTCATGAAGCACAGCCAATGCAGTACTTAATTCTATCTGGAAGAAAATACACTAGGACTGGATCTAGAACGTCTAAATTGGTGCTGCTGTCAATAATTCCACTGTTTCATCTAATGATTGTCTGTAAGCACTGAGGAGAACAAATCTCTCATTTTCTTTTAAGTAGTAAATAGGTGTTATTATATGTCCTCAAAAAAATTGTTCTGATCATCAGGCTATAGAATCATTTGAAATAGACTGTTTTTCTGTCTAATTCAATATCAACTAGATCAACTTTAGATATTTCGTCATGAATGAATGCCCTAAACAACCTCCATTCTGAAGTTGTTAATCAGCAGTTATTCATATTAAATAATTGATAAAACATTTGATAAATTCTTCAGTATCATCAAACTAACTGTCATAATACACTATAGTGATGATCTCAGGGAGGAAAGACATCAGAAATTGCTTCTTCCCCTGTCTCTGCTGGAGAGCAGAGATCTGTACACAGAGCTCTCTGACTCTGGTGAAGATCCTTGCCCGAAGAGCACGTGTTTCATGCCATAAAAGAGAAGCACTGAACTTAGTCAAAAGATACTAGTGAAAAATAAAAATAACTGGCCCATCTGGGCAGCCTGTTGCAGTGTTCCCTCACCCTCACAGTAAAGAAATTTTTCCTTATGTTTCTTTGGAACCTCTTATGTTCCAGCTTATACCCGTTGCCCCTTGTCCTATCGTTGAACGTCATTGAGAGGAGCCTGGCTCAGTCCTCCTGATACCTGCACTTTATGTATTTGTAAACATCAACAAGATTGACCCTCATTCTCCTCCAAACTTAAGAGCCCCAGCTCCTTCAGCCTTTCATCATAAGGGAGAAGCTCCACTCCCGTCATCCACTTCACCTCCTCTATGTAAAGTAAAAACTAGCCTAATACAGATATAAACTTAGAGAAATTTGATTATCTCTGTAAATTGATTTCCTTCAGTATAAAATAATAACTATTGTAGAAAGCAGCATTACCTAGATCAAGTACAGGATGAACAATCAGGATTGGTAACTTTTATCCCTAGTCTTCAGTGATTTGTTTTATTATTCCGCATAAAATCTATTTCTCATCTCTCCAAATGCATTCCACATCTTTAACTGTTTCTCAGATTATAATAGTAACATTTGTAAAACACCTTGACATCCTTGAATAATTAGTACTGTAAGTAATAAAAGGATTTTCTAAATATGAGAAAAATCAGATGTAAATCTGAATCCAACTATACTGGATTCACCTCTCCTATGTTAATAATATTGTATACATCCATTTTCTTAGATCTGGCTTAATAATCATGGAGATCTCATTAATATTTACAAATATCTAAATAGTGGATGTCAGGAGTTTTGGACATCCCTCTTTTCGATGGTATATAGTGGCAGGACAAGGGGTAATGGGATGAAGCTGGAACACAAAAAGTTCCATTTAGATATAAGAAAAAATTATGTTCCTGTTCAGATGAGGGAGCCCTGGCACAGGCTGCCCAGGGAAGTTGTGGAGTCTCCTTCCTTGGAGTTGTCAAGACCCACTTGGACATGTTCCTGTGCAACCTAATCTAAGTGAACCTGCTTCTGCAAGGGGGTTGGACTAGACGATCTCTTAAGATCCCTTCCAATTCCTACTATTCTATGATTCTATGATTCTGTTAATAATAAAAAAGATCATTAATTACTTTCAGTAGGTAATCTCTAGATAATACACAGACTTCTGCATATTCAGCTTATAACTTTTATAGGTGTCAGTGATAATTCTATATGTAGATTCACGATCAAGGAGCAAAAGTTGCCTTTTAAATTATATCACATGGCAAAAGTGCATTTCATGTAAAGTGTTGGGTACCTCTCCCTGCTCCTTTGGAAAGTTCTGGACTTGCCCATCTTTGCCCATATTTGCCTTCTATGTACAGAATTTTAAAATCACAATCTGTAAAAAAATTAAGAAACAGCATAATTTAAGTATCAATTATCTCAGATATGTCAGGTGAGTGTTGCTCCTTTTCTTGTATGCTTTGTAATGGAATATAGTACATTATCTTGCTTTTTCTGACATTAGGTCTTACCTGTAGCATAACACATTCTACTCAGCATGTGTAAATACTGAGAAAAAAAAAAAGGAAATAGTATTAGTAAGTAACTTCATAGTGGATAAGAGAGACATAATGTCTACCTCAAATTTTTAATATACATCTACAGATAAACATAGTCAGATTTGCTTGAACTCTGGGAATAATTTCCCCTATGAATTCTTCTGCAGAAAAAAGTTTTTTTCAAATATGATAAGGTTGACAGTCCTTGTCTTTGAATTACTTGGAAGGGAACTTAGTGCTATCAATCTTCAAAGTATTGAGACAGAAACAATCTCCAATGCAGACCTGGAAGCCACACAGCTCTGCTCTGTTTGAAGAGATCATTTTCCCCAAACATAGTTGTTTAAATCAGGGAAACAAATTTGCAGTATGATTTTTCAGACTTATCACCATAACCACTGCACTGAATAACAGTCCTCTTTGGTTACAACAGTTGCAAAGCTGCTAAGCTTTAATAGATGGGTTTTTGAGCTACGAGGCTGGACTAATACTCTAGATGAAGGTGACAGAATTTCTAATAGCAGTAATCTGTTTTATTTTACCTGACCCAGAGTAGAAATGGGGTCTTCATCTCAATGCAGAGGTGACAGATTTCTAAACTTAAACTCTCTGTAAAGTCCTAGCATCCAGCATCCTTCCTCTTATCAGATGAAACCTAAACCTTAGATGTCAAAATATTTATGCACTTGAGATTGAATTAAATCTCAGTGCAAAAGAACAATTCATCCTGAATGTCATCACTAAACAGATGGTTATCAGGGGAGGTCAACATGGCTTCACCAAGAGGAAATCCTGTTTGACCAACCTGATAGCCTTCTATGAGTGCATAACTGGCTGGCTACATGAGGAGAGAGCAGTCATCTACCTTGACTTCAGCAAGGCTTTGGACACTGTCTCCCAGGACATCCTCATCAGAAAGCTCAGGCAGTGTGGCTTGGATGAGTGGACAGTGAGGTGGATCGAGAACTGTCTGAATGACAGAGCCCAGAGGGTGGTGATTAATGGCACAGAGTCAAGTTGGAGGCCTGTGGCCAGTGGAGTTCCACAGGGATTGGTTCTGAGTCTTATTCAACATCTTCATCAAGGACCTGGATGAGGGGACAGAGTGTACCCTCAGCAAGTTGGCTGATGACACCAAACTGGGAGGACTGGCTGATTCCCCAGAAGGCTGTGCTGCCATTCAGCGGGATCTGGACCTGCTTGAGAGTTGGACAGAGAGGAACCTCCTGAGGTTCAACAAGGACAAGTGCAGAGTCTGCATCTGGGAAGGAACAACCCCATGCACCAGGACAGGCTGGGGGTCGAACTGCTGAAGAGCAGCTCTCCAGAGAGAGACCTGGGAGTCCTGATAGAGAATAAACTAACCATGAGCCAGCAATGTGCCCTCGTGGCCAAGAAGTCCAATGGCATCCTGGGATGCATCAAGAAGACTGTGGCCAGCAGGTCGAGGGAGTTTCTTCTCCCCCTCTACTCTGCCCTGGTGAGGTCTCATCTGGAGTACTGTGTCCAGTTCTGGGTCCCCAGCTCAAGAGGGAGAAAACTTTTGGAGAGAGTCCAACGCAGTGCCACCAAGATGATCAGGAGACTGGAACATCCTTTCTGCCTTATGAAGAAAGGTTGTGGGACCTGGTACTGTTTAGTCTAGAGAAGAGGAGTCTGAGGGGGGATCTTATTAATATTTGCAAATATCTAAATGGTGGGTGTCAGGAGGTTGGGACATCTCTTTTTTCTATTCAATCTAGCAACAGGACAAGGGGTAATGGGATCAAGCTGGAACAAAAAAAGTTCCATTTAAACATAAGTATGTTCAGATGAGGGTTGTGAAGTCTCTTTCCTTGGAGATCTTCAAGACCGACCTGGACATGCTCCTGTGCAACCTGATCTAGGTGAACCTGCTTCTGCAGGGAGGTTGGACTAGACAATCTCTTAAGGTTCCTTCCAACCCCTACCATTTTACGTTTCTAAGTAAATGAAGGAGATATAAAATATATTTGTTGTAAGAGTCACACCTACCAATAGCTTTGTGACCATGTGAAACATTCATATAAAGACTTAGAGACTGCAGGATGTTCTGAACATGAAAGTGCTCTGCTAAACCTGTGCAGTATCCAACTGATAACATCAGAGCTCAAAGAGGCAAAAATCCAACTGACAGATTTATAGGCTCAGAATCTTAGATGGTGAACATGTGAATTTTGATGAATGCTTCATGAATTTTTAACAGCTTTGGGTGAAATACAACAAATAACAAAACTATTGGTTTTACAGCTCATAGATTATAAATCACAGAGAGGAGAGAGTGAGAAGTCTGGGTTACTGCAATTCCCCACTAAGAACTCCCATCGCCATAAGCACAAACTTCCTCTTACATATTGAGGATGCATTCAGCTTCTTTTGGTAGCAGTCATAAATTATTTCAGTTTAGTTTGCTACAGCACAAAAGTGTACATCTTTAAAGAATAATTCCTAGTAATGCTAATGGTTTCTTTTGATCAATATTGAGGTATAGCCTTAAGTTGTGAAAACATATTTGTAGATTTAAGTGGATTTGAGCCTTCAACAGGGAAAGATCTTGACAATAAGTGATCTTTCCCTCTAACTATACAATTTTTTGATTGGAAAGTGCAATATTGATTCCTTTACTTTTCAATTATCACACTCTTTTAAAATGCTTCAGGTTTTATTTGTTTGTTCTAATAACACCAAAAATGCAAAGGTAACCAAGACTATTACAGTAGAAAAATCTTTTCTCCTTTGTCTAGAAAAATTGTCATAGCTTGTTGACAGAGACCTTCAATAGCTGGGGGAAAGAGCAGTGAATCTCAATTTTTCCCTAGGAAACATTTCCAGCAGTTGCATACATGGAAATTTCTGACCTATGCTGAAACCCCTGATAGGCAGGGCAAGACTTCCAGGACCTTGGCAGAGAGGCCAATGGATAAAACAGTTGTTCAGAAAGGAGACTGAGTAAATAGCATTATTCTTAATGGGATCATTCTGTAGGGTGCTAAACTGTGAATGAACAACCTTTTGAGAAAGAAGAAAATAAGACTCCAACCTAACAACAGGTTGATGTCACAGGTATAAGGAGAGTGGAAGTTAACTTCGTAATTGAGACATTTACCTTTCTGGACTTATAAGTTTAGTTGAGGCATTAGGTCAAAGTATGCCTTTAACTCCTTCAACATGACCAAAAATGTGAAGAAATAGACTTCTTTAAGCTTAAAGAGTAATTTTAAATAAATGTTTAAACATAAGGCTTGATAAAATGCATATTCTTACTGTCTTCAAGTGCGAAACTTGAAGTTTTTATTTCACTTGGAACTTCTAAAGTACCATAGTTTTCTTCTCATGCAGGACAAACTTGAAAAACTGAACTTTCAGAACTCTAATCCCAGAAAATGTGTCAAAGGTTTCAGTTCATGAACAGGTTTTGTGCTTTCTAACAGACTTCATATTTAAATGTGAAACATCTCCAAATGTTTTTCTTTGGCTTGAGTAACTGTCCTTCCTACTTTATAGAGATTTAATGGAAGAATGCTTTTTGATTCTACAGGTACCTGACAGATAATATCTCCTAGATAAGGCCTATAAGAAGGCTTGTTAGTAGAGAATTATGTGCTGCACTGTAGTAGAGGAAATCTTCAACGGATCTGGAGTCACAAATGGTACCTCCATTTACATGTCTTATGTGGCAGGGGACTGCTAAAAAAAATATTGACCTGATTTAGCTCAACAAAAACCCCAGTTCTGATAGAGAAATTGTTTTATATCTGATTACTTGATAAAGAAGAATGTTTAAGCCTAAACAATGTATCTTTTCAAATAAGACTTTGATTACATAAAAAATACTGGCCAGCTACATTTAAATTTTTTTAAGAAATCCTTGCCTTAAACTATCTGTTGCTGTGTACTGATAACACATATGATGCCATTTCTTTTGATAAACCCTGGAAACTATTGAGTGTGAATTAGGTTCATTGACAGAACTTGTTTAGAAACTGCTGTGCCTAAAACACTAATTTTAACACATGCAACATCTGCATTCCATTAGATTTAATTCATACAGAATAATTCCAGTCATTTAGAGTAAGTATTGAAAGCGATTTAAAACATATGCCTCATAAACTGTCTGCCATAATCTATGTAGATTTATTGCCACAACCCAGATGCTTATGTCCAGGATGCTAAAAAAATGAGTTTAAGCATATTTTTGTATTTACTGAAAATCTTTAAAATTTTCTATCAGTTCTTGAGTTCTGTGTATCACATATGACTTC
Organism: Colius striatus; assembly: GCF_028858725.1. Lineage (NCBI taxonomy): Eukaryota > Metazoa > Chordata > Aves > Coliiformes > Coliidae > Colius > Colius striatus. Next base: position 811,827 of record NC_084788.1, read on the forward strand.
CAGCCAGAGCTGTTTTTTAGAGTCCCTCGTTAGCTTTTGTGTGATTCAGAGAGTAGGTATGAACTGACTTTTTTGAGATAAGCTACTATGATGGCACACCACTAATTAAGCTGGACACACACTAGGATGAATATAGAAGAACTGAAAACATTTCTTTATGGGTGACTCCATCCTTTCATGGGTGTGTCATGCATTCCAATAGCCATGAGAGGTACTTTTTAGTTCTCTCTCTATATATGTCTATTCCTATCATTTTTGCCAATGCTTTGCTTCTACAGAATGTGTCTTAAAAAATATAGTGATTGCCTCTAATTGAATATCAGAAAATTCACCTTATGTCTTTTCTATCATGTAGGACATGCTATCTTCCTTCATTTAGTATAATTTTTAATCTAATAAAACTCCTTTAAAACTCTGTTTTAATTGTGAGAAACAAGATGTTTCCTGGATTTGTAGTAAAAGCTACTATGACAAAGTATTCACTGTGACTCTGCCTTTTTTTTTCTAGGAAAAACAAACTTGAGGAAAGTCACTGGATACAAACTAATTTATAAAGTAGAAGTACGGAGATGATGCATTGGATATGACGATCTTCATTAATTTTCTGGACACTTAATTGTTTTAATCGTCTACTTAAACAGGCTGCAAAAAAGCTAGTCTCAATACCTGAATCTGGTAAAAAGCACAACATAATTATACTCTTGAAGATTTTGTCCTAGAAATGAAAGAAAAAAAAAAGATGAATTATTGTGACGTGCAATTAAATTTTTTAGGGTTTCATGGAGGACGTGACATATGTGTGTGTGTGTGTATATACATATATACACACACACACACATATACACATATCTTTTATATATATCTATCTAGAAGTAAATACAAAGAAAACTACAGGTTTGAGCAGGGAGTTGTCTCCCACTGAGGTGTTTTTCACTTCTAGTTGGGTTAGACAAGGATTCTCGAACTACATCTGGGTAACAATCACAAGACTTAATTTTATTTCCACAAAGTCGTGGTAAAGTTCATCTGCAGGAAACTTATGGTGTGTCAAATGTCACACTTTTAATCAGTAAGTCTGATTCATTTTCTAAGCTATGACAGGACATCCACTCTGAGATCTACAAACTTTCTCTTTTGATGTTTATACTTTTCCACTTTTCATAAAGTGATTTTAAATGTATAAAGGAAGCAAAATAAGTAGTGGAAATTATATTTTTTTAAATACTTTGTGTTCAAATACAACACCGATTACTATTTGAAAGCCATAACTAAAATGAAAGTTAACTTTGTCCAATAGCATTTTCTTATGAAATATTACAAGGAGTCTATACATCCAGCAATCCTTGTCCCTCTGATTGAACTTCTTGGGTGAGATTCAGACATCTGTGCAATCAGCTGATGTTTTGCTATTCTATCCACTGGGACAGGATACCCCTCCTGCTTCTCACCATCTAGTCAAAATTAAAGTAGAGGAAACAGCTCTGTGACTTTTCCAATGTCCGTGTCAGAAACATCCTTTATTTCCAGATAAGATACTATCTCTCAGATGCCACTAATGGACAGATCATTAATAGTAAGTTAATTGATAACTGATTTGCTAATTAGTTGTATTCCTTTAAAACAAACAAACAAACAAACAACAAGCTTATTTCCTTTCATTACCATGAAAAGAGGACAGAAGCACAGAATTTTCATGCCCACATTTCTGGAAAAGTCACATACAAATTAATGACCACTCTTCTGACCTTTCAGAAGCATCTATCTGAAATCTATAAGAAATCTACCAGGAAACAGGAATCGTACTCAGTAGTCCCTAAGGTAGTTAAGCATTGGTTGCTAAAGTAAAGAACTCTGTCATCCGAACACTTACTTTGATTTAACTTGGAGACATTGCTAGAAAATTGTTTGAGTTGGCCCTTTCCCATTCAGTGATTTCTGTGCAGTCCACATCTAAGTAAATTTGTAACCACAACAGCATAGAATTATGTTAAAATCTGTCTCTAGGATAGTAAAGGATTTAGTGGCTTTGTCAGTGATCAGAAATATTTTTTGTCGCACAATCATGGAATTTTAAGGATTGGTTGTCACAAAGCAAATTGTCACTTTAATTTTGCAATATGTCTTGTTAAAACTAGATAAAGGTAAAAATGAAAACAAAATAAAACTTGTTTTTCGTCTTCCTTTTCTGATCAGAAAAACACAAAAGATTTTCACTTGATTAATCATTAACTTCATGGCTTATAAGTGGCCTTCACACAGATTTGGAGGTTAATATCATACACCGCACTATATTTCTTCTACAGAAGATCCTTATTGTTCAGTATTGTTTGATCTGGAAAAAAACTGGTTTCATTTTTCCCTGCCTTACTAGTAGAATATTCATTCTAAGGTAGAACTAACAAAGTCAGTACGATGAAAGACTAGACAATCAGAATTAGAAATATCCCTATCAAAAATTGCCTCGCCTTTTCACACTTGAGACACATTTGAGGGGGGCAAAGAAGAAAACACAAACTATTTATGGCACATTAGGAGTGCTGGTCCAGTCAAGTTCTCAGAACCTTGCAAAATATTGCCTAGACAGAATCTGACTCTTTCCAAAAAAGGTTAGATTGGAGACGGACACCACTGAATAATTTGTAAGACAAATGACTGTGAGGAATATAGTAAAATAAAGCTCTGAAGGAAAGATACATTAGAATTGGTGTAATTTGTAGTATACTTCTGTACCAATGAATACAGAAAATCTAATTCTCCATGAAATTCTGACATTCAGCATTGAATTTCTGAGGAATCTAACCAATATGTTATGAAGTAACCTACAAAATCACTTTCTATTAAGTTGAAACCAGTGAGTTAATTTCAACCTTAGTAATGATTCATTACATTCCGCTTAAAATAATAACTTCCCCCCAAGCTCAACTGTTTTATTTCTCTGCCAGCTAGATAATATATTAAATTCTTTAGAAATATTACTTTTTTATTAGCTTGCTTTTGGCCACACCTACAGTGAGAATGATACAGCTGATTGAATTCCTGTTATACAGTATAAAATATAAATGTCAGTTTGTTGTGTTTTGTGTCTCATGTCTCCTCTCCTCTCCTCTCCTCTCCTCTCCTCTCCTCTCCTCTCCTCTCCTCTCCTCTCCTCTCCTCTCCTCTCCTCTCCCCTCTCCCTTAATTTTTCTGCCTGTTTTACATTTTTCTCTCTTGCTTTCTACTAAATCCTGCAATGAAATTCTGAAGTACTAGAAAGCTGATAATAAGTGCACAGAGATTTGCATCATCAGTTAGTTCCAAGAAAAATACTGGAACAAGTGGTCATTGTACTGCAACACATTTATCTAAATTCTACTTTCCAGTTTCGAAGAACCGATTTTGACTTTTAAAAGAAACATATTTAAATACATTAGTGGACTATAGAGACCATGTAAGTCTAGATAAATTTGTCATTTGCACAAATATACAGTGTAGTATCACAAATACACAGATGCAGTTATTCGTTTGAGCAGGGAATACATGAAGGTTGAGATATTTCATATTTCTCTTTAATTCTTCTTACTGAAAATTCTTTTCAGTCTTCAGTTTCCATCTTTATTTTCTAGTGTCAAAGATCTTATGACTTGAGGAAATCACCAAGGTGACTTATTATGGAAGAATAATTTGCAACTATAAAAAGTCAGAATATCAGGAAGCTGAGCAGAACTTGATGCAGATTTGTTGAATTCTGAGACTACTTCATAAAACATCTTGGGAATGATAACGAAATTTCTTACCTATGTGTTTTACTCCACAAGGGTAAAAATATTTATGAATCCACTTCCCTTTGCTACTGTGAGAGGTTTCTTTTGCCATTGATTTCCATGAGTTTGAGTTGAGATCAAGACATATTTTAAAGCATTTATTAATTGAGAAAGAAACTATGTCTGATAATTTTTTGTTTATTGATCTCCTTAAATGCCTAATAAAGATCTTTCCATATACAATATATGAGACTTTAAACACCTCCAAGTTATGCAATTTTCACCTTGAAATGTTTGGGTAAACTTTTCTGCACTCTCTTCCTCCAGAACGTGTGACTGACACTGATAAAGCAGCCCACTCATATCTACAGCTAACTGAGAAGCTGAAAGTCCATCGAGACAGAAGTTTTCTTATAAAGTAACTATGTAAAAGTCTTAATCCTACTTCCTATAGAGGTTAGTGAGAGGTTTGCGTTTGACTTTGTGGAAGCCAAATTCGTCCCTGGTTGAACAGAAAACAATCACTCACTGTATAGCGAGAATTTATATCCTGCAAAAAAGAGAGTCTATTATTAAAAGGGACTGACATAGGGGTCACCAGGCAATTTTAGTTGCCTACAGATCGTTACATTTAGTACTCAGAGTTTTTTTCCTTTTATCCAAGAAAACCTCACAGTGACTTCAGTAAGTTTTTCTTACTTAAAGAGTACAGGATTGGGTACTTAGTTGAGAACTAAAGCAGCATTAATGACTTCCACATGTTATTGCATAAACCTCATTCATGTGTTTTTGATTTAACGGATTATAAAACAGAAAACAAAAATATTCTATGTAACTTTTTGTGAGAAGCAGAAATGCTTTAAAGATCACGGATGAGAACAATTGGATTGTAGTTAGATGTGCAGTAATTGTTTGAACCCTGGAAATCACTTCTACAAAACCGTCTCTTGTTCTTTTTGTTCAGTCTGTGTCTTACATACTGTTTCCATTCTCTTGTCTTCGCCTTTTTTATTTCCAAAAGCCCTGTGGGGATATTATGTCAGCACGTCTTGACCTCATGCGGTGAAGTTGTCAATGTTGAATTAAGCATTTTTTTTTTCAATTTAACCATATCAATCCTATACACAGATCTTCCATGCAGTGTCCTTGATTGCACAGTGAGATGAAAATGCATAGAGTAATTCTGTAACTGAATTGAAGTGAGAGAGTGAAGGCTAGAAAAGTATATGAGCTTATTGCATATCTATTACTCAACATAAAAATAGTGTTCACCTCCTAGTTCTACAGAGAAATCTTAATCTTTAAGCACAATCTCCTGCTCTAGGATAAGGAGAACAATACTAGAAAAGAATGTATCTGCCACTGAATCTCTAAATAATATTAGTAGCTACCTTAGGTGCTGAAAATAATTAGTCTTGGCTTTTGTTCTAAAGATCATACCAAAATATCATACAGCCCAGGCTTGTAAGGACAGCTGTCCATAGTGGACTTCCACCTTGAGCTCTGGACCTAGGATTTTGCAATTTTTTGTATTCACTAACTCTGGTTTCCCCCCATGGCCATTATTTGGATTCCTCTGCCAGATAGCTGCAGGCAGACAGCATGAAAACAGCTGCTACTTTTGCATTTATGGTATTCAAAATTTAGTTTGCAGTTTACCTGGATGTGAACCCTGCAAAGCAGTGTAAGTCTTGGATCATGATACAAGGAGTTGATTTTTTTCTTCATATTTATTTAATGAACTGTGCTGTGTTATACTCTTACTGATGAAGTGAGGAAGAAAACATGAATAAGCCAGTCTTTTAATGAGCTGTGGTCATACCAGACTTGTAGTTTTCAAGCAAATTTGCTGTGGTTGGAGATTTTGGTCAGTAGGTCAGGAATTACTCATTTAGAGAAAAAAGGTTGACATTGACCAGTAAGGCTATAAAATTTAGCAGCAGATGTTGAAAGAGACATATGTGAAAATGGTAAATAATGCAAGCTGAAATGAAATAAGGTATCAAGTCTTTGGAAACATCTCCAGTCCTCTTCCTGTGGATTACTACATTTTCAAGGGCTTTACTGAGGGCATTTGTCACCTCTAGAGGAAGACGAGTTACTAGAAAGAAACGAAATAACAGTTGTTATTTCATACATGCAAAATGTAATTTTCCCGCTATCTACAATCTCACTATTTTCACCAGTAGTTCATATATTTCTTTCTCTGCAAACTAAAGTGAAATCTTTCTCCATTGCACACTTTAGGCCTTTGACCCCCTCCACTGATTGAAGAGATTCTTCTCTTGTCTCTCCATATTATTTGAGTGGTGCCTGGTGTCTTCCCTCAATGTGGTTGGTCTCTGCACTATTGCCTGCATGAGGCAGTCTGGAGCAATGTCTCCTGAAGCTAGTAGGGAGATATGAGAAAATTCATGAAAACTAGGTTGTGGAGGAGGAGGAGGAAGTAGGTGGTTATTATCTCAGAGCATTTGCCATCTCACTATTCTTCTGAAATCATGATGGAGCTTTCCAATTGAATGATATGACCAGTGGAGTATTACTCATTTAATCATAAATTTTTTACTTATTGATGAGGAATGCTGCTTCTTCATTTTTACTTTAAATAACTTATTTAATCAATGTAGGTAAACAACTGAACAATCTCTGACTTCTTTAAGAGGTTGCTGAAAAGTTCTGTCTCCTGTTTTGGATTCCTGACACAGGAACTGATTGCTAATACAGGTAAAAAATTGCTATCAGGACATAGGTGATGCCTCCTGGGTGGTAAGCATACTAATTGTTTATTTTAGCTACGTAAGCAAGAGTTTGAAATGTATATATTTTGATTTTAGGAAAATCAGACCTCACAGAATAAATTACAAAGAGTAAACTGTTACATAATTTGTCAGAAGAAAGAATCTTTTTACAATGAGAAGAATAAATTACTGGAACCACCTCTAGGGACATGGTGGGGTCCCTATCACTGGAGATTTTCAATATATGATTCTATGATTAAATAAAAAATAGCAAAAAACTACGCAAAAGATGTAACTTGCCTGTAAATATCTAAAAATAATCTGTCCTTAAAAAGTTTTAATCTTAACAGTAAATTTCTGAGGCATTCAAAATTATCAGCGAGGGGGTCATCTTGGACATCTCTTTTCACTGTCCTGCACAATTGATCCCTCTAAAGTTCCCAACAAAACAAATCAGGAGCTTGTGTCCCAGCCAGAAGCAGGAAGTTCTTGTAGTCTATAGAAGTACACTGCTCTTGCTGGCTTTCTGGTCAAGTCTAGGTAGGCATTCAAAATCAATACAAGTCATCTGAGTCTTCTTATTGTGACTTACTACAGTTTCCTCCAGCTAGAATTAGTAGTAGTTACTACACAAATAATTCAAAAAAGGTATATACTTAGTCCTCTCTACAGTCATGTAGTGAGAAAGTAAAAAGGAAAAAGATTATACAATTTACTTTCCTGGTACACTGCACGGCAGTTTTAGATATAAAGCCCGTTACTGTATTATTACTGTGAGGCTTTTTGAGTACGTAGATAAAATGATAACACAAGTTCAACTAAGAAGTGGGTTACTCGGAGCAACATTTAAAAAAACAATTACTCCCTAGCCACCATCCCCCAAACTCTTGGCATTTTTCGTGTATAAACTTTGGTAGCAGAACATTGATCACATGTGTCAAAGACTTAAAGAAACGGAATTTTAAGGAATATACTTTGTTAATAGAGACAGTGATAATAATGACTGGAGTGCAACACGTACACCTGGCACAGCCTCCAGCTGTTTGGATTCACAGTTATTATGTGCACTGTGAAGGAATAGGTGAATCTTTGGATAATGCAGGAAACCATTTTGGATTCCCTCAGTTATTCTTTCTGAAGACATAAGGAAAGTTTCCTTTCACTATTAATTCTGAGGCATAGAATAATCTCTACTGGATAGATCCTAAAAGCTTAGAATTGCCATTCTGAACTCTTTAAAATTTGAGTTAGTTCAAGAAAATCACTTAAAATTGTTAGCTTTACAGAAGGAAATACAATTTCAAGTCACTATTATAGTTATTACTATTTCAGAGTCTCCCACTCTGACATTGATTTAAATGTAGGCAAGTATAAATGAAAATTTTGGCAAATTCAGCTTTTAGGACAAATAGATGTTTGGGAGAATTGTCTCAGATCAATGTGCAATAAAAAGATACATTTTTTTTCCAATTTCTGCCCTTTTGATTTTTTTTGTGAGTTTTGGGAGGTTTTGGTGTTTTTTCTTTGTTTTTTGGTTGTTTTGGGTTTATTTTGTGTTTTTTTTTTGTTTTGGTTTTGGTTTTGTTTTGTTTTGTTTTGGTTTTTTTTAATGCCAGAGAGTCGCCAAGGTTTTTCCAAGCTGGGAAATTCTTTAAGGCAGCTTTATAATTTTTTCAGTAGTTTTGAAGGATCAAGTTTTCAGTGGGAAAGTCTTTATACTTGGTCCTGCTCTGGCAATGGGATTGGACTAGATGATCTTTCAAAGTCCCTTCTGTGATTCTGTGATACTCCTTGAACTATTGCTTGTACATGTATGTAAATTCTTAACAATATGTCTTGAATCCATATTTACACCTAGGAAGAAGTGTAGATGTCCAGAAAAAGAACAGAAACTGAAAATGAGGTTAAATGTAACATAACATTGGATTTTTAATGCTTCAGTTAAAGAAGACCTTGTTCTGATTTCACCGCATCCCACTGAAATTGTAGAAATTGTAGAAAGCTTAGAATTGTAGGAACACTCTTCTTCATGAGAAATTAGAACACTGAGTTTTAAATTGAATATAAGGACCTTCTGAACTCAGTAGTTCTTTAAGACACAGCATTTAATGAACAGCACTGAGATTTAAATACGAAATGTACAAATCCTGCTATGTGTTGAAAGAGCTTGGAATTGACCGAACAAGACCTGATATGCTAAGGCACATGGGAATCTTATTTGCAAATCTGCATTTAAAGGCTGTTTTGGCCATAAACATGAGTACAATTTACAAACAAGAACTTCTCTTTTTATCCTCCCGGTACTCCTGCCAAGAAATTCTAGAACTGTAAGATAATGGAAAATAAGAGACATGATTTAAGAGTTTAAGTATCTCTTCAGTCTGCTCTGTGGGCTCCAGCCTGAGATATGAAGGTGGCTGCCAACCCTCCAAAACACAAGAAAAGTTAAACAATGAAATGAATTATGGTCTCTCTCCTAGGTGTTTCATTTCAGCAAATGGCCTATAGGTTGGAAAGAGATGCAAACACAGTGAATATGTCTATATATAGTGCAGGGTTGTGTGTGTGTATGTACAGATTATTATATGGCAAAGTAAACTTCTTGTTAAGCCATTAGTTTTTCCATCTTTGCATCCAGATTTCACATACAAGACAAATGATCACAGGATCACAGAATCTTAAGTATTGGAAGGGAGCTTGAAAGATCATGTAGACCAACCCATGTGCCAGAACAGGACCACCTAGAGTAGGTCACATAGGAACTCGTCCAGGTGGATTTTGAATGTCTCCAGAGAAGGAGACTCAACAACCCATCTGGGCAGCCTGTTCCAGTCCTCCCTCACCTGAACAGTGAATAAATTCTTCCTTGCATTTCTTTAGAACCGCTGACGTTCCAGCTTATACCCATTGCCCCTTGTCCTGTCATTGGACGTCATTGAGAACAGCCTGACTCCACCCTTCTGACACCTGTCCTTTACATATTTATTATTTAACATTAATGAGATCACCCCACAGTCTCCTCCAAACTTAAGACCCCCAGCTCCCTCAGCCTTTCATCATAAGGGAGATGCTCCACTCCCTTCATCATCTTGGTGGCCCTGCACTGAACTCTCTAGCAGTCCCTATCCTTCTTGAACTGAGGGACCCACAATATTCCAGACACAGTCTCACGAGGGCAGAGTAGAGGAGGAGGACAACCTCTCTTGACCTACTGCCCACAGGCTGTCTAATACACCCCAAAATGCCATTGGCCTTTTTGGCTTGCTTATTGTCATCTCAGGAAAACATTTATGTTGGGAGAATAGGCACAGGGAAATTTTAGTTATTCCCTGGTTTCTTTATGTTATTCCATCCAATTCACTGGTGTTTCTGCATTTATCTTACAGCACCATCCCTGACTCCATCCTATGCAAGGCAAAACTATCTTCATCACTTATATCATTTTTTTTGGTCCTATCTTGCCACTAACAGTGCTCTTGGCTGGCCTTCTGCATTAATCTTCATGGTTGACACTATCAAAAGTTATTTCCTCAGTTCATCTAAGTTCATGATTTAGCTGTTTATTTGCACTGTTATTGTAAGAAAAGAAAGGTACATTGATGGTCCTGATTTTGAGTCTGGAACAGCGTGAGCAAATCCCCAAGCTGCTTTAAAGATAAATAACAACAACAAAAAAGGCAATAAAACTCCATAAAAGCTCAGAGGTTTGTTTAATTATCTAGCTATGGGATTGGAGTCCAAAAATTCTGTCACTTCTGCATGTCATTACAGATGGTCAAAGTGCCCTTTTTCTATGTTGGTTACTTGAGCAAGTCCCATCACTACTGCAAGACTTACGGTGGCTCCAAAGGCATAGTTATATTTCAGAACTGGACACATTTGCACAAGATGCTGAACAGGCTTGTGAAAGACCATAGTGGAAGTTGAGGGCAGAAAAATAATGCAATTGTCATTTTCCAAAACCTTGCCATGTCCTTTACTCAATGGTATATAGCCTTCTGTTTCACTGTCACTATTGACACTCTGACTTAAAAGTGTCCGATCTGCAGTCAGGTTTGAAAGCTCTAGTCGTTATTCCTGAGTGGTTTGTAAAAGAGAAGCTTTAAACGTTCATATAAATTTTTAGAAAAGGGATTTAGGTCAACCATGAGCATGATTTGTATTTACCCTGCATTGGTAATGACAAAACTGAATCTCCTTAAAATGGATTTTGTCTGAGAAAGCAAGGTGAATGGTGGCTGTTTTTCATACATAATTTTTCTCTTAACACACAACATCCTGCAATGTGTGTTTAGTTACAGGTGATTGGGCTCAGAAAAATAGAAAAAAAACACATCCAGGGTAAAACATAAAATCAGTACAAAAAATCATTTCTGATATCAGGAAGAGTATGATTTAATTTTCAAATTTTTAACTGTCAACAATATCAATGAGTTTTCATGGTTAAAAATGGATAATCAATTTTAGATATTAAGAATTATGAAAAGAAAAGAATTCTGGAAAAAATCTCAAAATGACAATATCTGATGAATAATTACATAAAGACTGATTTTCCCTTCTCAAGGAATTAACTCCTTTATTGTCTTTTTAGTTAGATCAATACAAATTAAACCATTGAATTTAGTTTGTGCTAAAGAAATGTCTCCTGATCTTCATGATTTAAATGTTTCTGTTGTGAACAGAAGGATGTTTGTTACATATTTCAAAGGTAATTAACACTATTGATTTATAAGACTAATTTTCTTTAAAAAAAAAAATTATGTGCCTTAAAGTTGCTGCATTTTAATTGATTTTTTTGCTCATCACTAATGCTTACCTTGCTTGTTGGCAGTTTCCTTCTCTCTGGAAAACTTGACATACACCGTATTTATTGTAGTTTCGTAGTTGTTTCTGCTTCATCTGTCACTAACTTCTCCTTACACAAGTGCAGAAGTATGCAACAATGAAGAATAATGGCAGGAAAACACTTAAACAAACATTTCCAAGGCTGCAAGAGAGCTTGATCTGGCATGAGAGAAAAGAATGAAGTTTCAGGTCATAGGGGTAATGCGGATTTTTTTCCTAAACCGTTTTCCCCTCTTCTCAGTGATACCATAAAACAAAAGCTACTAGTAACATAAAACACTGAGCCACTACTTCAGTGAATGTATATAAACCTGAATTCTAAGAACTGGTGAAACTAAGTGAGAGCTAACTGAACTAGCTAAACTAACTGAAGAAACTTAGAGAACTCTTTATGAGACCAGACTGCAACAAATTTTTAAGGAACGATGCAGCTTAGGTAACTAGTACTAAAAATAATTTTGCAATTTTCAGTTTACTAAAATGCACATTGAGCCTATGGCCAAGATAGTTCTTGAAGATTTAGCTTTTGAAGTGTTTTCAAGTGATAGTTGTTTAGCATATCCCCACTGAAGGCTCTCAGGTCTGAGGAAAAAAAAATGCCACTTACTTCACTGTGTGAAGATAGATGATACTGCTTTAGTCATTTGTGTGCTTTGGGGGAAAAAAATGAGTCACTCAATTTAATCAGCTTGGGCATTGATTTCAGCTCCAAGTTGCCTGCTTGCAGCTAGCACAACCATCACCCACCACCCAGGGGAAATGAGTTTCTATTTGCAGTTATCTTCTCTTGAACTTTTTTACTTCATCCATTTGACTGGAAAGAAACTGAATTACTAAAAGCAAGATTTTAAACCGGAATTACTAAAAGTAAATTTTTAAGAATGTAGGAGAAATGATCTTATGCTTAACATTTCCTGATCTTTATTTCAGCTCATAAAGTAGCTGTACTTTTGTGAATGGGCTTAGGTACATGTTAGCAAGTCACAAATGGAGGAACAGGCAATTTGTGAATACATCTGGACTGAAAATTCCCGGAGCCACCTGTGTTGCAAAGTCTCCTGAGAAAGCACTTCAACAATGCATGGATCCCTTTAGCTCCAAGAGATGATTCTGCACAAGGCTCTGCTACCTTCCACACTTCCTTGATTTAGCAGAAAGCTCCTTGTTACTGCCTTCCTCTTTCCTTTTCTAGAAGAATATAATGAACTTCCCATCGTAAGATGTGCAAATGAGGAGGACCAGGCAAAACTGTATGTGGATGAGTGAGGTGCTGAAAACTAAGGTGAAATAAACTTCTAAAATTTTTATGTGTATATAAAGATCCATGTGGCACCAGCTAAAAGTAGACTATACTGATTTTTTGTGATTTTATCACTGTATTATGCATGGTTCTTCTTTTGTGTAAAAGTATGTTCTCAAAAGAAATCTGGATCAAAAACTCTACACAAATACCCAGGCAGCTAGTCACCCCAAGATGTACAGCACTGGCTCCAGAGGGACTTACATGCACAAATACTGTCATAGAGCTGAGACAGAGTACTTGGCACTGGGATGGATAAGGACATATTGGGGATGTCTTGCAGTTGAAGCTGCCTAAATATTTTTTAATTGTTACATAGAAAGCGGGAGAGGCTATTTAAACATTTCTTACCCTGTTCAAGTTTATCAAGTTCAGCCAAAGTTAAATGTTGTGTTCAATGCACTTCAAGTTTTATAGGTGGTATGGGGATAGGTGCATGAAGGGCTGTGTTGCTTTTGCTTGTATTCAGCAATTGCTAACCTTCTCTTGTTCATTATCTAAAGCTGGTCTCCATGGGTCCCAACTGTTTGGGACACATACATTTAGCAACACTCCTATGTTAATATGGCTCTCCTGAGATCACAGCTGGGACACAGAGTTTCTGTAGCTGCTTACAATTGGAATAAGACTTTTCTCTTTCCAGCTTTTACTTCTGTTGTCACTATAGAATCACAGTCTGGTTTTGCAACTTGTGCCCACTTAAATTCTGGAGATGTGTCAAGGACATGATGGTTTCTTGGTTTTATTTTATATTTTTAGTTAGTCTTCCTGTCATTAAAAGTGTTTTTAGTGTAAAGACTTTTAAACCACTGTCATTCCTGAAGGAATAAAAAGGAATATGTTCACATCCACCTATTTATTCTACTGTGAAAAAGGAAAGTCTGTTCATCATTCCATTCATATCAGAGGGCACTATTACTTTAAAGCTACCATCTAAGTTGCTTGTACATAGCTACTTAGCCTGCTTCAGCTGAAATTATCTGTGCTACTGTAAACTGACTAATACCATGTGTGCCCTGAATCCACTTGTTTTGACTGAAAAAAAAAAAGATAAGGCATGACAGATTAGTATCTCTACCATCAGATTCAAAGGCTGTGCTACAGAAAGGATGTTCAGTGTCTGAAAGCGGGCTCCTATACCAGTACACTTACAACTGAGAATCCTGAAAAACTCAAATTTCTTTCTCGGGAGAGAGTCTCCTGTGGGTTTTGTTTTTTGACATGCTGTGTCTACTTTTGACCTTCCTGCATCCAACATGAACTGTTGTATGTATATGCACAGTCTTTCAGCTCATAGTATTTCTGTAAGCTGCTGTAAGTAGTGCATTATTTTCTCTCTTCCATTTGACAGGAGGGTGTTGTATTGTTCTTTGATTACTTTTTGTACAGTATTTGTCATGGTTACTCCGAAAAAGGCAAAGTCCCTATCTTGAAGCTGCAACCATTTTTTTGTCTCTCTGTTGGACAAGATACACCTCTACATCTTCAAATGTGTACAGATACAGTGTACTGAGTGAAGAAACATACAGAGTGTTTTCAGATGAGGGCTCCTCTGTACCTCCTGGCAGAGGACAAATCAGAAGATGTCTTAGGCCACCAGGAAGCTTTCTGGTACTAAGTGAAGGAAGGAAAAGATGCTAGTAAGTAAAAAAAAAAATCTGCAATTAATATTTGTTAAGCACATTTATTTCTTGCAAGGACTTTTTGTATGTGGAGTTTTTAGTTTCTTCCTGTTTAGAGCTGTTCTTGCTAAGATTCTCCAAAAATCAGTTGATTCATATTTTTCCTGGAATATATTTTCTGGAAAAAACTGCAGAAGTGCAGTCAAGTTTTTATATCTGTCATATCATGAAAGACTATCACAATATCAGATGTGAAATATCATAGAATCATAGAATGGTAGGGTTGGAAGGGACCTCTAGTGATCATCTAGTCCAACTCCCCTGCAGAAGCAGGTTCACCTAGATCAGGTCACATAGGAACATGTCCAGGCGGGTCTTGAAGACCTCCAAGGAAGGAGACTCCACAACCCCTCTGGGCAGCCTGTGCCACTGCTACATCACTCTCACAGTGAAATAGTTTTTTCTTATATTGAAGTGGAACTTTTTTGTGTTCCAGCTTCATCCCATTACCATATGAAGGAAATTTACTACACAGCTTTAACATGTTTCATTATCTTTTCAAATTTAAGTGTGTTGGAAAAACTAACAACCCACATACTGCCTATTTCTGTAATGTCCCTGAATTCCAAGGCCATCAGTGTGGGGATAGCAGCGATGTTATAATCCTCCAACAATAATATGAAACAATATTTACCAAAATATACAAATAATGAGGCAATGGTTTTCTTGTCTCCACTCTCATTATAAACTTTGGAACTATTTTGACCATCTGTGGTTTGACAACCAGACATTCATTTATTAATTATCTCTCAAAAGTGCTGTGGTTATATCTTCTGTCCCTGAAATTCAGCTCAGTGGGAGGGAGGCACTGAAATGGCGTCAATGAAGCACATGAACGCTAGAGTAAAACCAGCTGTTCAGGATGCAGTGCTCTTTGTACATAGAGCAGTCTGACATACTGCACCCATACGGCACATACCAGGTCAGTCCTCCCGACTGTTGCATTAGATGCATAATAAACAGCTGGAGAAAGGCTGAGCTGCTCTCCAGCTCCTCTTGTCGTTCCCTTTTTATCACCCATCTGTGAGAATTCATGCAGACAATTTTATTGGTGTGGAGTTAGTTCTGCTTTGCAGGATAAAGCTCTTAGTGTGCCACAGCCCCCTAATGGGTGATACTTTGCAGATAAAGAATGTGGTCAAAATTATTTTCTTTTTTCCTGCCTCTTCCTTTCCCTCCTCTGTTTTCTTTCTTTAGATTCATGATACATATTTAAAAAAAAAACTCCAATGAAATAGTTGCTGAAAACTTGCTTGCCCTTAAGGTTTGGTATAGTCATCTCAAGAAACCGTAATTAACATATATATGGGTTCATTTTTTAATATATTGCATATGTTTTACAAATTTTGCACGATGTTGATATTTCCTGTGTAACGGTTGGCCACATGCAGTGCATATGCACTACAGTAGTGCTATGCTGAGGGCTGGTATCTGATTCAAGAAATAAACAAATTTACTCTTCATCCTATCCATTCTATTCAACATACAAATAGCCTTAAACTGGTGTAATATGTACACCAAACTGATGTAGTATCTATTTCTTTTCAGAAATACAGGATTTTCAAAGTTCACTGCAAAAATCATTGTTAAAAAGGAATGGCAATTTGATCTAATGTAAGATAGGGCTAGTAGGTGTTGAATTTACAAATTATTTTTACTGACTTAGCATTGGTCTGTGTTTTTAATAAAATATGTTTATTTTCATTTAATTAAGCCTTCAGCACCAATGAGGTTTAGTGCTGAGCAAGGATCTAAGGAAGAACCTTGACACAGTGACAGCAGCCAGAGCTGGTAGCTGCCTTTACCCTCTATATGGTGATCACAGGCTGTGATGCAGGATTCAAGAAGATGCAATTAAACCTCTGTATCTGTAATAGATTAAAAGACAAATCTTGAACACATGACAACACTATGAGTTCACATGATTCTTATTGTAAATGTTGTAGCATTTTTTCATTTTTCATAAATCCCTAACTACGGAATATTTGTGATGGAATGAAAATTTTAACCGATATAAATTTTTAAGCTTCATTTTCCCATCATTTCTTGATATCTTCTCTTCAGTCTTTTAAAACTCACCCCCTGATTTGAAACTCTACAGAGTGTAAAGAAAGTATGTAAAAGAAATTTTCCAAATCCATGTATTAGCTGATGGTAAAAAATTGAAGGTTGTATCTTTGGGTACCTCTCATTAATGTTTTCTATCACTATAGTCTTAGATTTTAAGCATATTTAAGCACTGAAAAATTAGGTCTGTATTGTACATGTGTAGTTAGTCTGATTGATGGTTAGACCATGAGAGAATAAAGGACAGAAATCAGTGAAGGGTATAAATGGCACTGTGTATGTCAGTACTATTAGTTCAGCTTTTAAAACTGGTAGAAGGGTATGTGAACAACAATCCATCATAATGATGTTTTCTATTGTTAACTGAGAGAGATGAGAATTTTAACAAGTGTATGTTTACTCAATTTAATTTATTAAGTCTAATAAATTCCTTTACAATTGTCATAAGCATTGATTTGATACAGATTGAGAAAAAATTAGAGGTCTTCCAGCTTTGTAGCGTTTGCACAATGGTTGTGCTTCATAGACAGTTTCACATCATAGCTAGTTTTTGTAAACCCACAGGCTTTAGAGGAATTTATTATTATCAGACTCTTGATTTCTTCACTACTGAAGCTGCAGAACTTGACAACTCCAAAGGCTACAGTGACAGAGAATTAAAAAAAAAAAATGTAGGGGTTCAGCACAACCTCGAGCATCAAGTCAGTGTTTGATAATTTAGAAATATATTGACTTGAGTTTGGTCTTAGATTGTGCAATTTCAAAGGAATGTACTTCTATTAGCCATGACTTCTCTTTGTTTACTTTCTATTCAATCTCTCTTTTAATTTGTGCGTAGCTTGGTTATGGTTCTATATCAGATGAGAGAAGCTCTCTGACCTCTAGGATTTACAAACTGTGCACCTGGTCTTTGCAGAATAGTTCTCGAAAGTGGTGAAAAACTGCAAAACATAAGGCTTGGCTTTGCTTCTGTATCCAGTCCTGGGCAGGAAGAAGAGGAATTTATCAAGTTCAGAACAATCGGTTGAATTTGATTGTTGAGTGTTAAATTACTGTTGACTTAATTGCCATGTCCTGGAATACCACTTGAGTATACAGTCAAATAAAGATTTTCAGTCTTACCATTTATTAGTTGAGTGGCTTTTTTTACTGCCTTTTTTTTTTTTTTTGGCAGAGTTCACCTGGATAAAATCTCTTATCTTCCTACAAATAATCACAAAAATATTTTAGAAGTGAAAATTGAACTCCTTCACCTAGACAAATTCTTGCAAAGGAGCTACCAAGGTAGTCTCCTATTTCCTTCCAGTTCTTCAGCTGGTGTCTGTCAAATCTGTAATACAGTAATAAACTAAAAATTACGGTGAAATGAGAGGTCAGTACTTCGAAAGAGGACAGAACTTCATAAATGACCCCGTAGGTTCCAGAAAACCTGTGAAATGCTAAAAAAAAAGGGTTCTGCCATCCCTCAAAATACTCATTAAGTGTAAGGCTAGAGCAGTAACCATGGAAGGTAGAAAGAATAGATACAATTCCTTCTTCTTCTT
This sequence comes from Colius striatus, assembly GCF_028858725.1. Classification (NCBI taxonomy): domain Eukaryota; kingdom Metazoa; phylum Chordata; class Aves; order Coliiformes; family Coliidae; genus Colius; species Colius striatus. Next base: position 829,746 of record NC_084788.1, read on the forward strand.
TTACTTTGCATGTCTTCCTTTCCCTCTCTCTGTCTGTTCCTTTTCATGGTTTAGCCCAGGTAGCAATGGACTACCATGATAATCTCTTGCTCAGTGCCCCCTATCCACCCCCATCCTCATTAGGATGGTGGAGGCCCCAGTGAAATCAGAGAAAAAAACATACCCAAGGACATTGTGGATCTTGACAAGGGCAGGGAGGGCTTGCTGGATTTAATTACGGTTCTGGGAAAAACAGACTCCAGTACTTCACTTATAGAGGAAGGCAAGGAAAGTTTATTCTACTATCTACAAGAAACAGAACAGAAAAAAATGCAAAAACAGGGCAGGATGATGAGAAAAATTCACCCAGCACTTTAAGATTTCCCTCCTCCATACCTCCCTTCTTCCCAGGCCCAGCTCACTGCTCCCGATATCTCTACATTCGCCCCTCTCAACGGCTCAGGGGGGCAGGGAGTGGGGAATGTGGTCAGTCTGTCACAGATGGGCTCTGCTACTTCTCTCTTCTCAGAGGAGGATGACTCCTGGCATCCTTCCCCTGCTGCTATATGGGGTCATTCCCCTGGGACACAGTCCTTAATGAACTTCTCTGGTTTGGGTTCTTCCCAGCAGCTGTGGCTTCTGCTGATACAAGGTCCCTCACACGGGATGCAGTCCTTACTGAATATCTCTGGTGTGCATTCTTCCCCACAGTTGCAGTTTCTGTAGATACAAGGTCCCTCCCTCACAAAATGGCCTCTTCTGGGCATAATTTTAATGAACTTCTCTGGTGTGGGTGCTTCCCCATATTTACAGCTCCTGTGAATATGGGGTCCCTCACATGGGACACGGCTTCCTCCAGCCATAGTCACTGCCCCTGGCATGGGGTCTTTAATGTAGTAAGTCAATGGCCCTGATGCACGATCTTTAACGAAATGCAAACAAAATACTGCTTCATGAGTCCACTCCACAGGATGCAGGGAGTCTCTGTTCCAGCACACCTCCTCCTCTCTTCCCTCACTGACCTTGGGGTCTGCATGGTTGCTTCTCTTTCTCTTCCAACTCCTTGCACCACCACCAGCTGGAAAAAAATGAAGAGACAAAAGAAAAAGGAACAGGAAGAAGCCTTCTCTTCTGGCTTCCTTGTAAAAAGTGATCGTGGAGGCACTTAATTGGCTCAGCCCAGCAGAGGGTCTGACTCACAGCTGGGGAGAGTTTTGAGCAACTTCTTACAGAAGCCATCTTTACAGCCTCTTCCCTCTTACCAGAAATGGCTCCACACAAAACCATGACACTAAGCAACAGAAATGTAGTAATGTGATCAGAAAGCTTAAGTAAACAGTACTTCAAAAGTATTTTAGTTCTGCAGTTGAGTGAAGACTTAATAATGAGCCTGTGAGGTTTTGTGTTATGAGTTCACCCCATTAGCGTCATGTAATGCTGTGGAATGCTGTAAACCAGCATTCTAATCCATAAGATAAATATTTTTTAGTTCTGTAAACAATATTATGAATGAGAACATATGGCTGAAGCAAATGGTAATAAAACTCTTTTTTTCACCGAGTCGTATCAGCATGAAATATGTGTTCTGTTATTTATAACAATGAAGCAATTTATTATTGAAGAATTGTTTGTTCACACACATTACAATTTTATATAAAAATCAGAAAAAATTGGCTTAAAAGGAAAAATAACATTTGCAAACACCATGCAGCTGTTAATGTCAGTTTATCATTGTGATTTTGTGTTGTAGCAGTTGGAGTTTTGCTCTCCATGGTCTCTGCAGAAGTCAACAAAAGTCTTTCTTGTGATTTCAAAGGCTCTATTCCTGTCTCTAAAAAGACCTTGACATCTTTCAGGATATAGTTCAATTTTCTAATACCAAATTCTTCTGTTCAGATATATAGTTCAGATGTATTGTGAGATCAGGTATTTAAAAAATGTGTATGTATATACATATACATATGCATGAGAATGTTTATATATAATGTTAAAGATGGAGATTCTTACTTGTTAGTTATGATTTTATTGTGAATTCTTAAAAATCTTTCTTATCATAATTTTACAGTTTGGGCTTTATTTTAATAACTTGTTAGAATGTCATAGGAAAACAGTGGGATCAATTGATTACATGGTTAAGCAACTTAATTTGTATTTCATAATAAATTCTTTAGAAATTTGATCTGTAACTGACTAAAACTCACAAAAAAAATTTAAATGCTTTCATTTCTTTTGGAAAAAGATCTAGTATGAGGGAATGATTATGTGTGATCTCAGTTCCTTTCAAAAATGGAGAAATAATGACGTGGTGAAATATTTATCTAGTTATAATACAAGAAAATAACAAGAACGTGATTTTATTTTTCAGATTTCTTTGACAAGAGTCTGAAAATGTATTTGTGTGTATATGCAAAGTAAGCACTATTATTTTTAGAGGTTACTTGCAAATGAGAGAATATTTGGGATTTTGTTTAGCAGGCGGATTGAACTATTATAATTTTTTCTTTTTCTTTTCCCCCACACCTTACGTTTAAGAGTGTCAGTGTATATTTGAACATTTTATTCTTTATTTTTCATTGATGATAGGAAGAACTGGATTGAGATATTTCACAGATTTGTTTTTCCAGACAGAAGAAAACATGCAATCTGAAGATGTTCATTTGACTGTAATTTCAGTGGAGAAAAGAGTGACTTTCACATTTATTTATCAAATAATGTTTTTTTTTTTTTAAACAGACTTGGAAGCCAGTGGGATAATTTGTTTACATAGGAATAAAGCTTAAATTTTTCTGAAAACCTCACAACTAGTATGTATAAGTTTTTGTGAATTATTTTGAGAATAATTCTCGTATAAACTGGTCAGCATATACACAGAATTAAGCAATGCATGGGAAAGAAAAGGCCTTTCTCCTGTGTAATCCTAGATCATCTTCTCTGTCTTCTTGACCTTTGCTCATTCAGCCTTGTTCAAACTTTTACATACTGTAATGGTTTGCAGCATTTTTCACCTCTCCTATTTTGAGTTGTTGTTTGATTTTGTCAAATTCAGTCGTAAGTCCTGGAGAGTTTTAAAGGTGACCCTTATATTTAAACTGCCACAAGGAATAACCCCTTTTCAAGGAATTACACACATAGATTTCAATTTAACACTGTTGTGTGAGATATTTTACTTCTAAAATTTATTTCTGTGACACCATTTTAACTTTTGAAAAAAAATTGACAAATGAGCCAAGTGTATGAATTACTAGTGAACAATTCAACATGGAAATAATATAAGTTTGTAACAAACAGATACTATGACATACAACAGCAAGTCAGTCTTAAAGCCAATTAAAAGATTTTTTTGAAATAAAGATTTTTATATCAAAAGCAGTTAGTTGCCCAAGATGCACTTCTTTGTCTTCCAGCTTTAACAATGTGAGATAACTAGCTTATCTTTTTCTCTGGTTCTTATTGTTATTTTTTTAAGAAATAATCTACTTTTCTATTTGAAACACAAGGTTGTTTGAGTACAAGCGTAGCTTATGTTCCAGATTGATTTCTATTCCAAGTATGTGACTACAATGACGTAAAGCACATAGAAATACATAACTTGGATTAACATTTACAAATCTTTTTTAACAATACTAATATATTTCCATACACCACATTTTTCAGATTTTTACATACATTGTTCATTATTCCTTCAATAAGGCACTGGAGGGAACAATCATATTCTTCATTGAACACCATTTCTTTTTTACTTCCTAGTATACATTTTTTAACATTGTATTATATTGTGTTATCTCATGTGTTGTCTAACAGAGGGCTCTAAATATTCTTGAAGAGAATATATGTAGAGTAAAACTTTTCTTCAAAACATACGCTAAAACTGTATCCTACTGGGTAACACAAGCTAATTCACTATTTTAAAAATACATATTAACATTCACAACAGTGATTACTCAACTCTAAGTCAAGAGTTTTAGTTTAAATATAAAATATTGGTCATGTTTATCAGTGTCGTGATAACAGCATTCCTTAGTGTTCCAGTTCTTTTATGTCCCTGTCTTGAAGCCTTTACTCTTGTTAATTTCTCACTCACACTGTTTGGTACTCATGAGTGAAAGATTAACAATAAACTAGAATAACTACACTCAAGTTCTGTCCACTTTTTGGGGATTATTATTTTAAATTACTTTCTGGTTTAATTTTTCGCAAAATTCTTATGAACTGCAGAAGTTTTGAGGTTATTTTCCTGACATCTTAACATCTTATCCTACTGTTTATGAAACATAACTATAATCTGAAATGAGTATCTCACATTACACATGTGTTTATATATCTTATTGTGGCTTTATGTTTGAGAGGCCTCCAGCTATATCGTTAGATGTCTGTGTGCTCTGGAAAGTCCATGTCCCGTACATGTTTGACTCTGCACTCAATGTTAGTGACATAATAGTGTATGTGCACAATTTTAAATTTCATAGTACTAAAATAACATTATTATTCTACTTGCTTGTTGAATGGCTTCTGTAAACTGGATAGATAGAAAAGCCAATAAGGCTTTGGCCAATAAGCCAAGGGCACTGTAATATTTGGGAATAGGCTGGCCAACTGGATCAAGAGGTCTTTAAACTGAAGGAAGTAGGGGATGGGGGGAGAAATGGCAAAGAACAAGCCATCCTGTCTAACAGAGAAACAGAGTAGGGCAGGGAATGCCCAGATGAGATGCAGAAGGCTGACCAACTTGAGGAAATATCAAATTATGGAGGATCCATCCAGTGAAACCTGCATGTTTGAGTAAGTCCCTGCATTGCCTCTACACCAATGCACACAGCCTAGGGAATAAGCAGGAGGAACTGGAGATGTGGGTGTGGATGCAGGGCCATGACCTCATTGCAGCTACTGAGAAGTGGTGGGACAGCTCACATGACTGGAACACAGCCATGGAGGGCTATGTATTGTTTAGGAAAGACAAGTCAATGAGGCAAGGAGGTGGAGTTGTTCTCTATAAGAGAGAACAATAGGAGTGCATTGAGCTCTCCCTGGGTGGGGATGAGGGGCAGATTGAGTGTTTGTGAGTGAAATTAAAGGGCAGAGTGATGTAGATTATACTGTTGTAGGAGTTTGCTACAGGCCACCTGATCAGGAGGAGGAAGTGCATGAGGCCTTCTACAAACAACTAAGAGCTGCCTCACAGTCACAATCCCTGGTCCTCATGGGGGACTTCAACCTCCCTGAAATTTGTTGGCAAAGCCACACACCAAGCGCACACAGTCCAGGAGGTTCCTACAGATGCAGAGTCTTGCATCTGGGAAGGAACAACCCCATGCATCAGCACAGGCTGGGGACTGACCTGCTGGAGAGCAGCTCTCTCTGCAGAGAGAGACCTGGGAGTTCTGGTTGATAATAAACTGAACATAAGCCAGCAATGTGCCCTCGTGGCCAAGAAGGCCAATGGCATCCTGGGATGCATCAAGAAGAGTGTGGCCAGCAGGTCAAGGGAGGTTCTTCTCTCCCTCTACTCTGCCCTGGTGAGGCCTCATCTGGAGTCCTGTGTCCAGTTCTGGGCTCCTCAGCTCAAGAGGGACAGGGAACTGCTGGAGAGAGTCCAGCACAGGGCCACCAACATGACCTGGGGACTGCAGCACCTTCCTTATGAGGCAAGGCTGTGGGAATTTAGGTGTTCAGTCCATAGAAGGGGAGACTGAGGGGGGAACTAAATGGTGGGTATCAGGACGCTAGGACATTTTTTTTTCTCTTGTATCTAGTGACAGGACAAGGGGTAATGGAAAGAAGCTGGAACACAAAAAGTTGCCTGCTTCTGCAGAGGGGTTGAACATGATGATCTCTAAAGGTCCCTTCCAACTCTACCATTCAGCTAGTCTCGCTGGTTCTTTCATGATACATTTAATCAAGCCCAAGCTATTCAAGAATGCAGGGGGAAATTTTAAAATTAGTCTTTTAACACATCTGCAAAAAACTTAATCAGATATAAGCAGCCTTCATTGAATTTGATAGAATGATGTGAAAAAAAATGATGTTGCTATTAAACACCTTTGTGCCTTTAATAACAAGGGATTTCAAAGGAACTCTGCTGCTTCAATCTCTGATTCAGTTCAGTACATTATATAGTATTGCAGATTTATACCCAGCAGTTCCTTGGTCTTTTAACTAGGTTCATTGTAGCTTTTCCCATTAAAAGAACTGTAAGTTTCTGCATCATCAATGCATATATAAATTATGCTAAATTCATGGTCTTCAGAAACATTTCTTTATTAAGGAAAAACAATATTGTAAATAATTAGGCAAGCCTTATATTGGTAGTTATAATAAACAGATTGGAAATAAAACACGATTTTAATACCCTCATCTTCATAATGTAAGACATAAGTCTTACCTCTTCAAGATGTAAGTCTTTGTAAACAACATTTTTGTTTGCCAAAACATGAGTTTTGAGTGATACATCTCTTTTATGACAGATGAGTCTTCCAACATTCAAAACAGTAATTCAAATTTGCCTCACATATTTGCTTTGCATATTGATGATGACATCAACTACAACTGGAATAGGGGAAAAAATCAGACAACTTAAGGAAAAAAAGAGAAATAAATTTCAAGCTGTTTTGTTTTGACATGCAGAGTGAATGTAAAGAATTGCTGAAATCTAGATTCCCAGTAATCTAGAGGCAATGCTTATGTTAAAGTCACATAGGAATTAGTTTATAGAGATCTAATAGAAAAGAATAGATTAAAAATACTCAGGAGAGAGCTTAAGTGTCCCTCATTCGTACCCACTAAAGGCAGGGTGGAGTTTCAGAGAAATCCGTGACTCTACATTCTAACAGACTTGCTATCTAAATAATTTAAAGTATTTTAACCTGTTTGCTTATGTATTCTCCAGTATATGCACGAGAATTAATATCAAAGAATGTATATCAAAGTAAATGTATTTTGAAGTAAAATGAAATTACTCATGAAAGTGAATATTCTCATCAAATATAGATAGTGTAACATAATAAAGCAGAGAAAAAAAATCCCATTAATTTATTTACAGGCTACTTGGGACAAGACACAATTTCCAAACAGTTATACCATTTTTCCTTGTAATACAGTGTAACTGAGTTTTAACTGCTAGTTTGAATGAACTCTTGCCTGCTTTGCTCAAGTAGAGTTGTGAAACAGCCAGACACAGCTACTGGCTCCAAAATAACTTGGCCAGTTGCAGACTGAATCTACAGATTCAGTGCCTGCAACCCGCTTGCTGTCATGGTTTAACCATGGAGCCCGTGGGTCAGAGTAGGATATTTATGGGGGCTAGCAGAGTTGCTGTCTTGTTCTGCAAGTTCTTATCTGCTCTTCCAAATTCCTCTGGGATAAGTGATTAAATTTCTACGTGTCCTTATTGTCTTTATATTTGAAATTGTGTTTCTTTAAAGAAAAGCTGCTTTTTGTTATGCCAGTTTGTGCAGAGCAGGCTTGAGCACTATCATATGCCCAAGTGCCCAGGTCTAGACACTGAGGCTTTGTCTATATGACTAAACAATATAAACCAGGGCTCATATGCTGGCTCCAAAATCAAGCAGCAAAGCCTGGGTAGAGTCTGCACATTCCTTTTCCTTTCTGCTGCAAGATCTCCTACAGTCACACAGGAGTCTTCCTGATTGGAATAGTTTCTGGAGTTTACCATCCTTAAATTACACTTGTGGAAGCACAAATGGGCCTCAATGAAAACAGTACCAGGGAGCATCCTAATGACAAAGCCGAGTAGGTAGGCAGACACTAGAGAGGATTCACACAGATCCATCTTTCTGTCTTTGGGGTCCTTCAAATTTGCAAGATCTTGGAACAAGACTCATTCAAGGCTAGCTCCTACTGAAATAAAGACCTTGTGGAGAAGGCAAGACTTGCTAATTTACTTATTTCTCACAATGAGTTGTTGTAGAGCTTTTTGGACCTTGTTCTGAATGATAATCTTGTGCCTACTGAAATGCGAACAGATATCAGAAGAGAATAAATTATTTTCCAATGGTAAAGCAGATTGATAGCATATACAGTTTATACTTCAATTCCAGAAGGAGTGATCTAGTTACAGTATGAATGGTTTCCCAGGTAAGGCTGATCAAAAAGGCCTCATTTCTGTTTGTTTATCAGGCCTGTAACTTTAAATCTGTGGATGATTGAAGAACATCAATGCAATATTTTTAAAGTTATAAAAATATAAGGCAGCATCTTCAGTATATGCTTAAACTCTACCCCATCCCCATTGTTGGATAATTTTCAGTTATACTTTGATAAGTGGTGCATATCTGCATTAAACATTTCTGGAGACAGGATATCTAGACAGTCAATCTCAAATAAAAAATAATGTTATTTCCTCTATTTTACTAATTTTAATTTCATATTCAAGATACATTAGTCTTTATTTTTTAATTCATATTCAAGATGCTTTAGCCTTATCTTCAATTAAAAACATAGTGTGTGATCTGGAAATCATGAGGAAAAAACACAAAATATCAGATAAATTATAGACTGAGTACCATACAGATACTTCTTTGAAAGGGTAAGCATCTGTAAAAACTTCTAGAAGAGAATGATACACATAATGTGACAGAGAATTTATTTGAGACAGTATTCTGAGGATATCTAATAAGAATAACCTTTCTTCAACAAGAGACATGCTATTGCCATGAACTTGTGTGTAAGCACTTATAATTTATAGCCATTTAGAATTGCTGCAGCTATTGGCACTGATTTTATTCAAGTGTAAATTATGGAAAGCATTGATACTCCTTTTCAATCCAAAATCATTGGCTACTTAGCACTGGATGAGTTTTTTTCTTTTCTACTCCTTTTGAAATCTTCCTCTGAACACTATGTAGTGTAGGTATTTCCTTTCCTCATCTTGAGGACTGCTTAACAGTTTGGGATGTTAAAAATATCTCTAGGCACATTTTTAGCCTGGTTTCCTGAGGAAACAAGACTTAGGCAGTCATGCTGTCTGTGTATCTCTGTCTCTCTCACTAGTACCCTGGACTTCCTTGGACAGTTTCAACAAAATTTGACAAAGATATCAAGTTCTCAAAAATACTAAACTCTTTCAACTGACCTCTGCAGAATATTGCCCAGGGGCCTCATTCAGGCTCCAGAGCTGTTTGTTTGATCCATCAAAGTTGAGTTGTTCTGTTCAGGCTCACCCAACAGCCAAAAAATGGCAACTAGCCAGGCAGTGAGCTAATGAAGAGATGCCAGTCAGTCGGCATGGCTGTGATTCTCACTAAGCCACAGTGTATGCTTTTCTTGCTGGGTTGCCAGACCTGATTCATTGTGGGTAAGGCTCATGCAAGACTAAGGATTTGGCTGTGTAAGACTGCAAGGCGATAAGATTCAGTCATACTATATGATAAATATCTGAAAAAAACAAAGATTAGGAACAAAACCTCTACAGTTTTATTTGTGTCTCATTACAGAATGACTTCAATGATTAAACATAGAGTTCAACACCTGCTTTCTAGCATCCATATAACTGTTCTAAAAACTATGTGCACAATACATCTGTTAGGAAGCAAATAATACCTAAAAGCTACAGGAACAGACGTGCACATACAAAACACATGTGAGCACATATGTGTGCGTGTAGATATATATGAAAACTTGCAAATAAATGCACTAGCCCTGGAACCTTCATAATCTGATGTACATAGTCTGTAGAAAGTACCTAAGATTCTGTGCTCTCTTTATTTCCAATGCATTTTAGCAACAGGACACTCATTTATTGATTCACTCCTGGATGGTGGAGCAGAGCATTTGACCACTAAGATTAGAGCCAAACCTACCAATTGTATTGTAAATCTTACTAATTTGTTTTTTGTATAAATAAGATTTTCGATAAACTCATTGTCACCAGCAGGGCTCACTTACATACTAAGCCTCTCATGGGCAACAGTGGCACAGAAACATTTTAGCAGTTCTAGTAAGCAGCTTTGTTTCAGAAAAAAAGTCAGAAACTATTTTACAAATTTCTTTCATTGCCAAAAATCTGTCTTAAAATGTGTTAACCATTTGCCTTTACTTTTTACCATGAACTCCTGTCTGTCTTTGGTTAAGAATTAAGTGATTGGAGCCAAATGTTTAAGGCAAAAATTTATTTTTTTTTTTTTTTGTGAAAAGTTCATATTAAAAATGAAGAAAAAGTGGAAGGGAAATAAACTAAAAAAAAAGCATTCAGAGGGCACACCAGAGTGGACAGCAAAGGTCTCACAAGTAATGTTAGCAGGCAGGAAATAACATATATTAAATTCAAAGCAGTCATTCGTGTCTTCAGTCTCTCCAAGAATGCTAGTACAAATCCAGCTGGCACCTCAGGTAGGTTCTCCAGCCACATCTGCCTGACGCATTTGGCTGTGTCTCATACTTTTTTTTTTTTTTTTTCCTTAAGGAAAGGTCTAAATGCTAAGAAAAGTATAATTCATTTATTTCAGGATTTCAAGGAACAGATAATCTACCACGTGGCAACATTTCTCCTCATCAGCTTTTTCCTACTGTTGTAATGCTGACAAGGAACAACTGAAGAGCTATGACTGCAAAGCAATGCTTCATATTATTCAGAGAGGTATGGCTGTATTTCCATCGTGTGTTTGCACTATGGTTTTCCTTATCTGGCAAGATACCCAATTATGAGCTTGAAAAATTGCTAACTTCTTCCTGTTGCACCTAGAAAGCGCAAAGGTAGTAGTACATCAGTAGGCAAATAGATGCTCATCCTGACCAGATAAAGCACTAGCTGGTTAGCATCAGTTAGGTCCAAAATGTTTTTGTTATAAAAACACAGAAATCAATTATATAGTAAATTCTTTGGTCAAATGCCTCCATTCAATTCTATTGACTTTCAAATTAAAATCAGAAATAATTTGATAACTTTGAGTTACAAGTGTCTATGTGAAACCTCAAAATGACAATACTCTATGGCACAGAAAAAGAACATTAGAAATAAAGAAGTGCATTATTCATTGTATTTCTTTATATCTGCACAGCATCAGGTAGACAACCAGCTCTCATTAAAAAATAAGAAATTACAAATAAGCACAAGAGAGTACAACTGAAATAATCCCAAAGAATTAAGGCCAAGTAATTACAGCTTTTTAGATATACTGACTATAAAGAAGTGTTTTCCTTGAGGGAAATTGAGGTTAACCATGTGGCATTCTGACCTAATCTTCAAAAGGACAAGAATGAGAGGCTTTTGATGAAGCATGACATTGCTATCTACATCTGTGACACAGAAGAACAAATTATGTAGCTCTATAGATGATTTGGTAGTCTTTATTAATAATTGCAGTTATGCAAGTTAATATTACAGCAATCATTCAAATATAATGTTTTGGGACATAAACTGAGCATTTATGAAGCCAGGAAAACAAGTCCCCTATGTCGAACAGTGACTCATTGCAGTATGAATCATTTATGTCTAAAAGAAGAACTGGTCCTATTGTTTTTTTGCATTGTGTCAATATTTCCATGGTAAATCATTGTTTTCAGGGCTTCATTCCATGGAAAATGGATTTTTTTAATTAGAACTGGTACACGAATTACCAGGCCAAGAGCACAAATGTAAATTGCTGTAAGTAATAGATGTTTTCCCATGCAAAACCAACTTGAGTAATTTGTATAGACATTCAAAACAAATTTTATTTTCAAATTAATAATGGAACCATATTCAGATTTTTTGAATGAGATGAAAAATATGTGTGTTTGAATGTATTTCATTACTTTTGTATTTATGTTCATTCTGTCCATTATCTGTTCTCCCAATGTTTTCTACTTTGTGCCTCAAATATGTTTGCTTCATGATTTGTTTAGCTGCAGATATAAATCCAGTGGGCTTCTAAGGGCCTGATTCTTTAGTCAATACCAGCAGACCTTTAGCTCCCCATGACTGGAATCTTAAATATTTTGTGACAGGTATAATAAAAATCTGGGCTACCAGTGCAAATGGTTTTAATCTAGAGGTTTTAGACAAACTTTCACTAAAAATCCAGGTTTGGCAGACTCACACTTTTAAGCAAAATTATAGAGATTGAGATGGAGAAGATTTTTCTGTCTTCTTTCAGAAATGAATAATTTGGACATTTCTATATGAGTTACTGATGTATTAAACATCAGTAATATATCTATACAATTTGGAGATTTTTGAACATGATTTTTTTTTTTTTCATAATCACTTTTCTCCAAATTTCAGTGCTTTGGGATCTTGGATGCATGTATTTCACTACTAGGCACCTATCTGAAATAAGTAGGGGCTGCCTGACAAAGGTGAAGGTGGAGGAAATTTAATAAATGCCAAAAAATGCTAATAGTAATAGGACATCATTATGCATTCTGAGTCCTATGAAACTTCTTATAGTACAGTCGCAGTCTATCCTGTGAATATGTGAAGTATTCTGCTCTAATTAAATGGAATTTTGTCTCAGGTTCTATTTTGAATCTTTTTCTTTTTGGTCATGTTTACCCAAAAACCAAAATCTACCTTATACAAATTTTTGCTAAGATGAATTTTCACCTCTGAAGGTATCGATTTTAGATACTTTTTGCTTTTTTGCTTTCTCAGATATGCTGGTTTATTCTTAAAGAGTCTATTTGTTGTCGTTCTCACCCATCCCAAAAATTTACAAGTAGTATTGTTTTACAAAACCCCAATTATCTTTTCATCCATGCTGTACCCATTGTTAAGGTAAATAAAAGTACCATGTCACAACTGTTCCAGCAACTATTTAAATTTATAACACTGCTCAATTTATGATTAAAATATGTTTGGACCAGCAAATCTAAACTTTAATACATATTAAATAGGTATCTAATAAGAAACACAACACTGCTTAATAAATACTTAGGACCGAACTTTATAATAATAACAGCTAATCATAAGAAAGAATATCTAAAATCTGATATTCTACAGCTTCGCAGACAGTATGAGAAAGTCAGCTCCAGAGTTAGAACAAAAGTACAGAAATCTAGGAGCAGTTAGCAGGGCTTCATTCTGCATTGAATCCAAGCAGTATCTTCAGCAGTCTGACATTTTTGATCTGTCTCTAATGTCATCTTGGAGCTCTGAGTATGGAGTCAATTATTCTTTTCTTATTATTATCTAACTCCTGAGCGTGAAATAACATAATTTTCTTTTCTTTTTACATGGACATTTGTAATTGAGATCTGCCTGGATCCTCTTCATTGTGCCATCTGGTATACCTCGATTTTCTTTTCAAGATCTTCACATGACTTCTTTGAGGAAGTCTCAGGAATTTTTTCCACTGAGGTCAAACTTAAAACATTCACTGTCTTCAAGCTTAAAAAAGAAAATAAAAAAGTTTTGATAAATTAAAAGAACAACTCAGAATAACCACATAACTATGGTGACTTTACCTTTGTCCTCACCTGTTACCTATGCAGTCACCTTCACAGAACCACAGAATCACAGAATGGTAGGGATTGGAAGGGACCTTTAGAGATCATCTAGTTCAATCGCCCTGCTCAAGCAGGTCTACCTAGATCAGGTCGCATAGGAACGCATCCAAGTGGGTCCTGAAGACCTCCAGAGGAGATTACACAACCTCCCTGGGCAGCCTGTGCCAGTGCTCTGTCACTCTTACAGTAAAGAAGTTTTTCCATAAGATAGTTTCCTCTTTCGCAAAGAGATTTGTAAAATCCTATGGAAAATAATGAGATTTAAGTATCCATAGTACAACTTTTTCACATAGGGTGCAGAGACTTTGTTCCTGGTTTGTAATCTTTGGTATGGATTGGGAAATGCTGACAGTTACAGCTAAGAATCAGATTCAATGTAGATGACCAGATATTTTCCTTGTGTATCCATATTCATGCAAGGAACAGGATGGGAATTCCATAACAGCAAATTATCTGTTTACTGTACTTAATAGTTAAAAATAATCTGTTCATTTATTTGCTAAAATACATTACCAAGTGGCTCTTTGAGTGAGAGATGGGAAAGATGACAAATCTCAGTTTGATCTGACCATGTTACAGTACATATGTAACTTATAGGTATTCATAGAGAGATTAGATGCCCTCAATTCAGAATGTGCAATTTTGATTTCACAGATAATTGAGACCAAGAATTATGAAGGACTTCAATTCAGATAGTCAGAATCACCTGCATCCCCTAAAAATCTGGAGACAATTCTGAAAACTTTTATGCATCCAGCTACAGTTGGGAACAATTAACATTTGAAGTGCAAACAGTTTGTGCAAAAATATATTCATTTATTTTCTCACACAAAATCCAATGCACATTTTAAAAAACTTTTTCCATTCCTTGAAAGAGAATTCTATGACCTCAGGAATCAATATGTAGGCTAGCAAGATAGTCTGAAATTTAACATAGATTCTTAATTTGAAGTTGTAGTTTTTTCCAAACTTTCCTTTTCCCCTATAAGTTTCCAAAAGTTACAATGAAATAAACAAGCATCAGTAACAAAGAAGAGGAAAATATAGAAAGAAAACAACAAATATAAGCTAATATTGACTGAATGAATGTTTTTAAAGTGCTAAGAAAAAAATTATTTTTACTACTACGAAGTATTCAGGTCTAAAATTTAGAAAGAAGATAAAGAAATTTTTTTTCTAAAATTGTCTTTTTCTGCAAAAAGTTTACATATTGAGCTCCTATTGCCATTTCTTAATTTTTTGGAAGAAATATCATACTTATATATTTCTGTTTTTGTTTTCCTATTTTAGCCTAAATGTAGTAGCATGATTTCAAGATTTAACCTGATTTAACCAGGGAACAAGATGGGAGAAATAATCATTCTTCCACTTCTTGGAGTGGAAGATACTCACAACAGTGCACCAGCCTATACAAAACATAGTGGAGAAACATATGACAGTAAATATAATCTTGTTTTCTTCTCCATATGTCAGAAGAGCAGTTCCTTGCGTGGGTGATATGTACTTCAACAGGATGTAACATTTCCCTTTTCTCTTTTCAGCCCAGGAAACAAGAGATGTACATATGTCACAAATCTTCTGACTCTAAGAAGGAGGAGGTAGTCAGGGTAAAGGGGAACAGTTAGTCTTCCTGGGTTTCTTGTGGTATACTTACTGTGGATTCTATGAGGAAATACTTTATACCTTCTATAGTTTTTACTTTTCCAAAATGAGAATTTCTTTCACTGAAGTTTTAGTCAGTGTGTGGTGGATGCATTATCTCTGACATGGATTATCCAAGTGCATCT
The DNA here is from genome assembly GCF_028858725.1 of Colius striatus. Taxonomy (NCBI): domain Eukaryota; kingdom Metazoa; phylum Chordata; class Aves; order Coliiformes; family Coliidae; genus Colius; species Colius striatus. The sequence continues at coordinate 844,952 of NC_084788.1, forward strand.
GCAGGGGGAGGATGCTTTATAACCTTTTAGCGAAGATCTCACAAGATGCACTGGGATCATCCTCCAAAAATTCATTGTCCTGTTTGATTATTTAAATTTGAAACTGCCAAATGGAACTTTAGTTAATGCTTACAGATAATTTGACTATGATACTCTGCCCACTTGATGGCAAAGCAAGCCTGCATAAGCTCTCAGTATGCTTGCAATATATTAGAATTTCTTTGGAATAACTGTTTATTTTGGAAGCTTGTTGCCAATAATAGGAAACACTTTCCTGCCCTGAAAGGTATGCATGATTCTTGCCATCCTTAGGTGTTGCATGCATTGAGAACTCTGAAGTTTCCAAGTGACTCCTTAGTCAAAGTTAGAAGTATTTTATACTATATTCATAAAGACACCAGTTTTCTTGAGCAAATGTTAGCAAAAATGTGCTGAGAGAGCTGACTGATGTGATTGCTAGCCTCTCTCCATCATTTCTGAACAATCATGCAGGACAGATGAGGTGCTTGAGGACTGCAGAAAGACCAAGGTCACGCTAGTCTTCAAAAAGGGATGACCCAGGAAACTACAGGCTGGTCAGCCTCACCTCCATCCCTGGAAAAGTGATGGAACAACTCATCCTGAATGGTATCACTGAACATATGAAGGATAAGATGATTATCAGGGGGAGTCAGCATGGCTTCTCCAAGGGGAAATTCTGTATGACCAACCTGATATCCTTCTATGAGTGCATAACTGGCTGGCTAGATGAGGGGAGAGCAGCGGATGTCATCTACCTTGACTTCAGCAAGGCTTTTGACACTGTCTCCCAGGACATCCTCATCAGAAAGCTCAGGCAGTGTGGCTTGGATGAGTGGACAGTGAGGTGGATCGAGAGCTGGCTGATTCCCCAGAAGGCTGTGCTGCCATTCAGTGGGATCTCGACTGGCTTGACAATTGGGCAGAGAGGAACCTCCTGAGGTTCAACAAGGGCAAGTGCAGAGTCCTGCATCTGGGAAGGAACAACCCCCTGCACCAGTACAGGCTGGGGGTCGAACTGCTGAAGACCAGCTCTGCAGAGAGAGACCTGGGAGTCCTGATTGATAATAAGCTAAATATGAGAGAGCAATGTGCCCTCCTGGCCAAGAAGGCCAACGGCATCCTGGGATGCATTGGCCAGCAGGTCGAGGGAGGTTCTTCTTCCCCTCTCCTCTGCCCTGGTGAGGCCTCATCTGGAGTCCTGTGTCCAGTTCTGGGCTCCTCAGCTCAAGAGGGACAGGGAAGTGCTGGAGAGAGTCCAGTGCAGGGCCACCAAGATGATCAGGGGAATGGAACATCTTTCATATGATGAAAGGCTGCAGGAACTGGGGCTGTTTAGTCTGGAGAAGAGGAGACCGAGGGGTGATCTTATTAACATTTATAAATATCTAAATGGTTGGTGTCAGGAGGTTGAGACATCCCTTTTTTCTATAGTAGATAGCAACAGGACAAGGGGTAATGGAATGAAGCTGGAACACAAAAAGTTCCACTTAAATATAAGAAAAAACTATTTCACTGTTCAGGTGAGGGAGCCCTGGCACAGGCTGCCCAGAGGGGTTGTGGGGTCTCCTTCCTTGGAGGTCTTCAAGACCCACCTGGACATGTTCCTATGCGACCTGACCTAGGTGAAGCTGCTTCTGCAGGGGGGTTGGACTAGATGATCTCTGAAGGTCCCTTCCAAACCCTACCATTCTACGATTCTATGACTCTATGAAAGATATTATGGATGACAAAGAATGACAGTTATCTGCTCAGGTGGAAACTAGCCTTCAGTAATGGGAACCCTTGTGATGCAGCTTTCTGTGCATAAAAGGATATAGGTGAAAATCCAGTTTAATGTCAGGCTAACAGACCTTTGAATAACATGAAGGAAATGAAACAGTATGTACCTGGTGCTTGTACACCTCAAAGGGTGGCCTGTTATATAAATCTGTAAAAGTACTTAGAAATATCTCCCTACTTGGAGATATCTGTTAACTAGACTGGACATAATCCGGAGCAACCTGTTCTAGCTGTCCTACTTTGAGTAGGGATTGGACTACTTGATCTCCACAGGCTACTTTCAGCCTCAGCCTCTCTGTGGTTCTGAGTAATAATTTCTATGCAATAATCTACATAGATCAGTAGATTATTAATTTACTTGGATGCCTTTCCTTTCTCATCCATATTCCAACTGCTCAAACTTTGTTTAATTCTAGGATTTTCTTTTATTTTTTAACATTTTTAGTCCCGATGAAAACAACTTGAAAATGAAAAGTTATAATTAAAGTTAAAATATTTATGGTTTTGTTTTGACTATGTATGTATTTATTTATTTATTTTGCTTTTGTATGTAATTTTCTTTCCTTTCAATAAAATGATTTGATTTTAAATGAGTTTTATTAGTCATAATTCAAATATCTCCTCTGTATGCCATGCCTTCACATAAGAATTCAGCAACAGAATCAGGTAAACTGTGGTTCATAGTAAACAATATTTGCACTTTAGCTACTAGGAGTTATATCCATACAACCTAGAAATAGGAAGTGAAAAATAATAGCTCTTTATCTTCAGTACTAAAAGCACAACACTAAAAGTTCCTGAGACATCACATTTAATAGCTGTGTTTTTTCTAAATGAAAGGCATGGTCTAAGTCATTCTGGCTTTTTAACAGCTGTTTATTTTGGAGCCCAAAGGAGCTGATTTTGTCGTATTTAAAGTACTGGGGGCTACAAATTCAATGCAGAAACTGCACACTAAATTAGATTGAACTTTATACTCAGTTGCAGTAGGTATTCAATATATTGTTCCAGAAATTTTGCTTTTCTTCTTTGTTTGGATCCAAATGGCATGAATTAAAAAATATACTTGTTTAAATTCTGAGTTTAGAGATCTGCATGTTTGTACTTAAGTTATTAAGATCATTACACTGTAGAAGGATATTGATATAAATATTGTAGGCATGAGGCAGGATAAACTATCCTAAAAAAAGGAGCCAAGTATCCAGTTTCATATGCGTGTCTGGGGGAGGGGTGTTGTTAGGTTTTAGTTGCTGCTTTGCTTTGTTTTTAAAAATTATTTTATTTTATGTAGTTTATGCTGATCTTTGCCTGTCAAGGGTTAAATCAAGTACCACATAAATTTTATTGACTAAGGAGTCTCCCCCATCCTGCTTCCATTAAAAGCCTTTGAACTTAATTCATGTCTGCAATCCTGCTTCCATTACAAAGTAATGTCAAAATCTCTGGAAACACTATGGCCTGTTTAATGTCTTTTTTGTCACCTAGTTAAATCCTACTGTTTGACTTTTAGAATTATCTCTGATAGCTTTACCACTTTCATAGGCTCTTGACCCATTCAGCATAGATTTTGAATAATTTTTTGCTAAAATACCATGCCTGAAACCAAATAACATGTATGTTACATGGATTTTAAAATTGTAAAAAGCTATATAAACATTAAATCAATGGGAACTTAATTACACAATTTGAACTGTAAAGAAAAGGAAACACACCCTATACATTAAACTTCAACTATCTTAATCATAAACAGAAAAGAGTTTAAAAAAGACAAATTGTTGCTATTGTTATTACACAATCATTTCAAGATCACTTCCCTCAGTTCTCTTCTCAAAATAGAATTTTAAAAAGAGCTGGAGAGATTACTTTTAATGAAGAATTTATTCAGATGGTTTTTTTAATATGCACATTCTTTAGTAAAAATACTTTTTTGTAATATTTAATTATCAATATTAATTAAGGGAATATTTCCCATTACACTGCAGGTTTGATTGCAAAGTAGTTGCATTAATCTGATGATTAATCTGATATTCAGACTAAACTTCTGTCTGGGATTAGTACTTTAAATTAGAATGCTATTTCACTCAGCAAGCTAGATCATTACATTTCCTGGGCTCAAACTTATTTATTTCTCTCTCTCTCTTTTTTTTTTTTTTTTTTTAGAAGGATTAGGCACACAAATACACGACTAAATCTTTAGAGAGGAAAGCTGAACGAACCTTTCTCTCACCTCCAAATGGTGCTTCTATTTCTGTGCCTCAGTACACCAAGTCCTCGGTTGTTTCTCTGCAGTTCTTTGTGGGATAATGTTGAAAATGAAGTTAATGAAAAAAATCTGTGTTCCAAGTGCAATAGATAAACCTGAAAGACCCATCCATTAGCTGGTGTAACTATAGTGGTGTTGAGAGACTCAGCATTAGGGACATTCTTGCTTTTCCTACTGATCTAGGAGAAGATCACTACCTAGGTGTTGTATCCAGTGTACAGAGATGGTGATAAAGCATTCACTGTTATACAGTGACTCAATCTAAAATGCATCAAAGAAGTACATTTTCCTGTATAGACAAAAAACAAGAGAGGCCAGAGAAGAGAAAAAAACTATACATCATATAGATCCAATTCATTGTTCTAACATGGATAAGGAAATCATAGAATCATAGAATGACATGGGTTGGAAGGGACCTCCAGAGATCATCTAGTCCAACCCCCCTGCAGAAGCAGCTTCACCTAGATCAGGTCGCATAGGAACATGTCCAGGTGGGTCTTAAAGACCTCCAAGGAAGGAGACTCCACAACCCCTCTGGGCAGCCTGTGCCACTGCTCCATCACCTGAACAGTGAAATAGTTTTTTCTTATATTTAAGTGGAACTTGTTGTGTTCCAGCTTCATCCCATTACCCCTTGTCCTGTTACTATCTACTATAGAAAACAGGGATGTCCCAACCTCCTGACACCCACCATTTAGATATTTAGAAATGTTAATAAGATCACCCCTCAATCTCCTCTTCCCCAGACTAAACAGCCCCAGTTCCTGCAGCCTTTCCTCATATGAAAGATGTTCCATTCCCCTGATCATCTTGGTGGCCCTGCACTGGACTCCCTCCAGAAGTTCTCTGTCCTTCTTGAGCTGAGGAGCCCAGAACTGGACACAGGACTCCAGATGAGGCCTCACCAGGGCAGAGTAGAGAGGGAGAAGAATCTCCCTTGACCTGCTGGCCACAGTCTTCTTAATGCATCCCAGTCTACCATCGGTCTTCTTGGCCACGAGGGCACATTGCTGGCTCATGGTTAGTTTATTATCAATCAGGACTCCCAGGTCTCTCTCTGCAGATAGACAACTACAATACAACTTGTAATCAAGAAAGCATTGCTTTCACTGGCTATCTTAAAAGACAAGTTTGAGAGGCTTAATAAACTCTGCATTATATTGTGTTTGGCTCACAAAAGAGAAACACATTATGGAGATATTTAAAAAAAAAAAAAAAAGAAAAAAGAAAAAAAAAGAAAAGCAACTTTCGAAAGAAACAAAATTCCAGCCTCAGAACACTACATGATTGATGTTGTGGCAGTACGAGCTGAGTGACAAATGCAGCTTGAGTCAGCCTTGGTCTCTATCTGCCAGGTGTGCCTCAGAACTAGGGTGCATCCAGGGAACTGCAATCCCTAAAGCTTCCAGTGAGAAATACAACCAAAAGCCTCTGCCTCCTAGTCTGTGATAGAATAAACTGACAGTAGCTTTCTGTGGACTGATATGTGGCCACCTCAGTGACACAAAACTAGGAAGTACACCTAGAATTTCTTAAGTGTTGATAGTTTTTAAATGAAAAGTCCACTTACCCCATATCAAACACAGAGCCTTTATCTTAAACAGATGACAAAGCCTCATCTCTGAATTGGTGCAGACCACTTCAGTCCAATGGAACCTGATTACCATTACAGTTATCATGAGTCAAAACCAAACTGAGTAAAAAGGAGCTAACAGTAGGTTTGTGGACTGTGGAGACAAGTCAAGCCACTTACAATCTTCCCCTAAAGCACTGTACTCGTGCTTTCACTGCTACTACAAATGTCCAACTCAAGGCCACTCTGATATCTATAACTTCAGAATAAGAGGCTTAGGGTGCAGGTCCCAGGCTTATTTCTACTTGGAAAAAAAAATTAAAATTGTACATTATAATAAACATAAACTGCTCAGTACAATTGTTTACAAAACAGAAAATATGTCAAGCTTGTCCAGTTCAAATCATTTCAGTATAGACTTCCTGGCATTCCACAGATCTCTTAATTGCTAATCTACTTAATAGAAAATATTCCAGTCAAAGAAATATTAGAAAAAGCTGTACCAAATCTAAGCTTTTGTAGGTGGAGAAAGGAATAGCTGATTGTTTTTCCTTAATTTAAAAATGTCTTAATTAATGTCCATAGAGGTGTGACACAGAATCCTGTTTTCATTCAAATTCATGACCTGAACAAACACTATTCTTGTAAAACTTTTTTTCAACATCAGCTGTCTGACAATGACCATAAATGAAATCACTTCATGATAAGACTTCTTTTGGAAGTAGTTTTTAAAAATTCTGTGATGGCAAGATAAATTTACTCTGAACAGCTTTTTCTGTTTCCTGTTTCATAGTCTGTATGAGACCGAGAGGCCTGAGGGATTTGCAAAGACTCTTGAAGTACTTTTATTTCAGATAGAGAGGCTTATAGAATTGACACAGTGTATTGTTATTTTTTATTATTGTTATTTTACTGACAAAATGGTTGGGTATCGTTTTTCTTTTTTTTTTTTAAAAAGGTTATATTTTGTAAATATAATAAAAGAAATCAAAATTTCTCTAAGTGTGCACCCAGAATTTAGAAAACAGGAGAGGCAATCCAATGGAAGATTTTCTGCAGACCTGGGATTTTTCCCGAGACTTGTTTGTAGCCATTCATTCAGGCAGACATGGACTGAATCAGAAAAAACATTTTAAAATTTTATTTTTAAGCCGGTATAGGATCAAAACCTGATTTTGCAAAAAGATTAAACTAAGATTGTAACATATTCATAGTCTCAAAGTACAAATTAATTTTTGGAATGAAATGAAAGTAGTAAAGGAGCTGTGAGAATAATTCTCGACATGTGTACAGGAAAAGGAACAGAATCCAGAAAACACACATATTTCTAAGAAAACTAGTTAATGAAGAAGTAACTCATTGGAGATAAAATTACTCCAAATCACAGAATCTAGCAATAAGTGATAAAAAGAAGTGGCAACTCTTGAAAAACACGGTTTCTTTTTTTTTTTTTTAATTAGAAGGTTTAATCAGAAATTATCTACCTAGAGATTTGGCAGAGAGATCTCATCTGGTTTTGCCTATGCTTGCAAACTGACATTGATTCTAATTTGATAAAGTTCATAACAATGAAACTAAAGAAGTTTTCAGAGCTTGAATATCTCCAATAGCTGGCCTTTAAACATCTTGCTAAAGTTTAACATCTTTCTGAAGATGTTTCTAGGACATCCTTCACACATTCAGTATGACCTGCAAAAAAAAAAGCTATTGACCTCTATGACTGTATCAGGAAGACTGATGAGCGGAAGAGATATATGTAGGAAAAACAAATGAGTACAAACTTGCAAGCAAACATATACTGGAAATTAGATTTTTAAGAATCTAAGGAAAAAGATTTTGGAGAAATTTTCCCAGAGGAATAAAGAATGGCAAGTTAATTCTAAGTAAAAGTTTACACATTTATGGAAGACAAGATGTAAAATTACTTGCAGTAAAATGGATTAGTCTTACTATCCCAACAGGATCTTTCCAGTTTTACATTCTTACATTAGCAAAAACTGCAAGTTGATGGGGTGCATTATTTTTATTATGCAGTTGCGGAAGCTCCACATGTGAAGAAGTGTTAAGTATTTCACCCAAGGGAGTCTGAGCTTGTTCTCAAAAGGGATAGTACTCAGCACATTACACAGTTGGAAATACTGTCTAAAATATTGAAAATCATCAAAATGAAATACCTATTTCCAAGAAATTATTGGTTAGGAACTTACATCCCATTCTCTTAGCTAAGTAAGTCACTACTACAAATAGTATTTCTGTTTTTAAATGATCTAATTGTTTTTGAAATCTATAGTTTCTGTAAATGCCTGAGAAGAGAAACATTCTCTTTTTTTTTAGTAACTTTTATGAAAGTCTCAATAGAAAATGGTAGATCTGTTCTTGAAGTATTTCCAAGATTTACTTTCCATGTTTTATGATTTAGCATATGACTTCATGTGATGTATCAGCTTCTTTTCATACATCTAAGAAATTGGTTATTTCTGAAATCTTAGTTACTTGTCTTGCCCCAGTATAAAGTTGGTGCCTTCAAATAAGAAGCACTACAAATGCGTAAGATATTAAACTGTTTTACTAATTCTACATTTATTTAATTCATCCAAACAACCTACTGAAGTTTGTTACTGCTTTAATGTTGCAAATTACTGTCTTTTAATTTTTAGGCTATTTTTGTATTGTCAGTTTAAGCAAATTATGAGTTTTGCTGACAAAACTGTAAGTTGCACCTCAGCAGACAGCTACTGCATTTATATACATAAATAGCAGAGCTTGTGATTCTTAATTGAATTTATGGTTAGGCAGGGTATGCTTTCTGAAAGGGAGTTGTGTTAAAACAGGAACAGTTAAGCCAAGTTGCAACTTTGCATAAACTCTTAATTGAGAATAGCCACAATGAGGAAGCAAATAAACAGTACACTAATATTAGGTGTTTTTTTTTTTCCCATGAAAGGATGTCTTTCTGCTTGTGAGTTTCACTGTGCTCCTTCCCATCCCAGTACATCTGAAGATGAGCAGCGGAGGCCCCAAGAAACACTTTATCCTGGTTTCATGGAACAATTCTATCTCCTATAGGACAGCAGCTGGCAATTAATTACAAAAATCCCACTCCTACCCAGACACATTTATATTTCACGCATTGTGCAAATTTAGACTGTGAATGAGATTATGTCTGCCTCTTTTTATGTTGCTTGCTCTGCTGGCTTTACAGCAGAGTACCCCCAAGTGGCCTGTTTAAGTCAGAATTCAAACACAGTAGTTCACTCACATTTTTTTAAATGAACAAAGCTGAAACTGAACTGAGATTTAAAAACTAGAGAGACTAGCAGGGAGCACTTCAAAGAATCCTGTGTAGATAAAACTGCAGCTCAGAAACACGTTACAGGAAATGATTGTTTTACTTAAAATCATGCAGAAGACAATGACCCAAATTTTCTCTTTGCAGTGCCTTTCAGTACTAGCTGGGTCCTGGCTCGTTGTTTTGCCTGGCGTCTGTAAAGTGGTAATGCTAATCTTTGGAAATAATTTTTTCTCCCCTTCACATAGGCTTTCTATGATCATGAGCCAAGAAGGACTGAATAGGGCTCAAACCTGTTATCACATGCCTTACCAAACTGCAGGGCAAAGAGTAGACAGTGACACTGAGAGGATGGCAGGAAGGAAAGGAGAAAGGGAGATTCACCAGGGCTTTTTTCTTTTAATCGGTAGTACTCTCTAATGCTTATTCATGAACTAAAATATAGTATATTTTGTACAGGCAACTTCTGCTTCAGGTAGTCAGTCAGCCTATTGAGGTAAAAATTATTTGGACAGTTGTCACCAAGAGTTTTGATTGAAACCATGTGGTTTTAAATGGAGGGCCATATTCTGAAAGGAAATGAATGCTTAGTAGCTTCACTGAATTTAATTGGAGGTAAAGTCATCCTAGTATAGTCAAGGAGCATGCAGTACCTTCTTACATGTGAACCCACAGTCAGAGATACTGGCTTCACAATCGTCTGGGGACTGCTGAGGGTGAAAAACAGCTCTTGCTGCAACTTTTACTCCCAGCCCAATGAGAGTTATTATGGATCTCAATACTGAGGTGATGAGTGAGGGAATCTTTCTTATGTGGTCTGCCTGGTTTATGTGCGATGATAGGGATATTTGCATCTGCTTTGTTCCTATCATTGGCACAATCACGACAGAAAAGGTACTAAATACTGCAGTCATTCTGTCTTCATTGCTATATGGTAGGATATAATGCCTTGAATTGAGGTTTCTGGGATATAACCCTTCTGAACAGTGTCAGGCAATACAGCTTACAGAAGGGCAAGATGATAATGTTACAGCAAATAAAGGGTTTAATGTAATACGATAACTTTAGGATTTTTCCTCTTATTTTAAAATATCAAATACATAGTACTGTGTGTGATTAGGATTTAGTGTCAAAGGCAAATTTTATCTCATTGAACACAATGGTTGAATAATGCTGCCAATTAAAATAACCAAGTTAAAATAAACCACATACTCTCAAAGTCCACTTGGTGGTTTACACAAGAACTGATATGCTCAGTTAATATTGCTGTTTCAAAGCTAATGCCAAAAATGGCTGGATGGTATTATGTTAGCAGTGTTTAAAAGCTATCAGCAACCTACATTTTAGATCTTTTTTCTTTTTGGTTATACAGTTCTTTCATTAAATGAAAGTAAATAGTAAGACAAAATAAAGGAGAAGACTTGGAGTTTTATACTCTACTTTACACAACTCTGAGAACTCAAAGGTCTTCTGTAACGGCCGCATTCAAGAAATTGATGCTATCTAGCATCCCCACCAAAGCAGCTCATCCACAGTCAAGACAGTGTAGCTTGCAGGAGCTCCTGCCACTAGGAGTACTCAATCTACTTCTTCACTTTCAGAAAAGTGTACTAGTCCAGAAATCTCATTGCTCTCTGACAATGGTCATGATGATGATAACAAAATGTCATACAGTAGATTAAAGAAGAAAATGTTAAAAACGGTGTGGGAAAGCTTTAATCTACCTTCTCAATTTCTTTTACTATTGATAGCGTTATTGGTGAGCTGCTACCAACATGCTCAGAAAAAGAAACTCTCTATTCCAAATGACTTACAGCCCAAGGGCCTCAACCTGCGTAATGTATATGACTGGACACAGTCATATGTGTGCTAGCATGTATTTTTTGTTTCCTTATTGACAGAGATCATGATTTATTCAAGAAAAGCTCCCATCTATACCAAAGACAATTTTGATAGACTAATTGAAGGGTACAATTTTTAATTGCTAGAAAGTATTAGTATCCATTTAAAACATCCACAGAAACTGACTGGCAAGTATTTTTATGTACCTCATAGAATCACAGAATCATATAATGGTAGTTGGAAGAGACCTTTAAAGATCATCAAGACCAACCTCTCTGCAGAAACAGGTCCACCTAGATCAGGCTGCACAGGAATGTGTCAAGGTGGGTCTTGAAGACGTCCAAGGAAGGAGACTCTACAACCTTCCTGAGCAGCCAGGGCCAGGGCTTCATCATCCTCACAGTGAAATAGTTTTTCCTTATGTTTAAATGGATTTTGTGTTCCAGCACCATCTCATTACCCCTTGTCCTGTTGCTAGATACCATTGAAAAAAGGGATGTACCAACCTCCTGACACCCAACATTTAGATATTTGTAAATATTATCAGTTATATTATTTTCTAGACTAAACAGACCCAGACCCTGCAGCCTTCCTTGTATGAAAGAACCAGCACTTCCAGATCTCTCTCTGCAGAGCTGCTCTTCAGCAGTTCGACCCTGATTTATAATAAACTAATCATGAGCCAACAATGTGCCCTTGTGGCCAAGAAGACCAATGGCATCCTGGAATGCATCAAGAAGAGTGTGGCCAGCAGGTCAAGGGAGGTTCTTCTCCCCCGCTACTCTGTCCTGGTGAGGCCTCCTCTGGAGTCCTGTGTCCAGTTCTGGGCTCCTCTGCTTAAGAGGGACAGAGAACTTCTAGAGAGAGTCCAGTGCAGGGCCACCAAGATTATCAAGGGACTGGAACATCTTTCATATGAGGAAAGGCTGCAGGAACTGGGGCTGTTTAGTCTGGAGAAGAGGAGATTGAGGGGTGATCTTATTAACATTTCTAAATATCTAAATGGCGGGTGTCAGGAGGTTGGGACATCCCTGTTTTCTATAGTAGATAGTAACAGGACAAGGGGTAATGGGATGAAGCTGGAACACAACAAGTTCCACTTAAATATAAGAAAAAACTATTTCACTGTTCAGGTGATGGAGCAGTGGCACAGGCTGCTCAGAGGGGTTGTGGAGTTTCCTTCCTTGGAGGTCTTCAAGACGCGCCTGGACATGTTCCTATGTGACCTGACCTAGATGAACTTGCTTCGGCAGGAGGGTTGAACTAGATGATCTCTAGAGGTCCTTTGCAACCCCTATCATTCTATGACTCTATGATTCTATGACCCCCAGCCTGTACTGGTGCATTGGGTTGTTCCTTCCCAGATGCACGACTCTGCACTTGTCCTTGTTGAACCTCAGGAGGTTCCTCTCTGCCCAACTCTCAAGCAGGTCACGATCCCACTGAATGGCAGCACAGCCTTCTGGGGAATCAGCCAGTTCTCCCAGTTTCGTGTCATCAGCCAACTTGCTGAGGATACACTCTGTCCCCTCTTCCAGGTTGCTGACAAATATGTTGAACAAGACTGGCCCCAGAACCAATCCCTGAGGAACTCCACTGGCCACAGGCCTCCAACTCGACTCTGTGCCATTGATCACCACCCTTTGGGCTCTATCATTCAGATAGCTCTCGATCCACCTCACTGTCCACTCATCCAAGCCACACTGCTTGAGCTTTCTGATGAGGATGTTGTGGGAGATGGTGTCAAAAGCCTTCCTGAAGTCAAGGCAGATGACATCCGCTGCTTTCTCCTCATGTAGCCAGCCAGTTATGCACTCATAGAAGGAAATCAGGTTGGTCAAACAGGATTTCCCCTTGGTGAAGCCATGCTGACTCCCCCTGATAACCATCTGATCCTTCATATGTTCAGTGATACCATTCAGGATGAGTTGTTCCATGACCTTTCCAGGGATGGAAATGAGGCTGACTGGTCTGTAGTTTCCTTGGTTGTCCTTCCTGCCCTTTTTGAAGACTGGTGTGACATTGGTCTTTCTGCAGTCCTCAGGCACCTCACCTGTCCTCCATGATTGTTTAAAAAGGATGGAGAGAGTCTTAGTAACCACGTCAGCAGCTCCTTCAGCACTCTCAGATGGAAATTGCAGGTTTCTACATCTGTCTAATAAAATAACCATTTCCAAGTAGTCCTATGGCTATTTATTTAAACTACATAGATATGGGGTTTTTTTCTAAATCACTTGTTTGGTTTGTTAAGTTTCTGAATTTAGGTTCCATTACCTAATTTATACATTTTTCAAATGTTCCCTCCCTGCAACTGCATACTTTTAGTCTAGAAAATAAAAAAGGATTAACTTTATAGCCAGTCAGTTGTTGGCCCTTTATCTTTATCTTGTTATTGCATATTGTGAAGATTGTAGAATTTTTTTTATACTACTTCTTTGGGGTCTTTTGGTTATTGCTGTGTCGCCTAACTGCATAAAATAAATTCATGCATCAGAATTGGAAAAGTATAGCATTTCCAAATTTTCAAATAATTCCTGTACTTTGTGTACAAGTTCAGAGAAGTGCAATGCAGTTCTGTAAGTAGAATTTGGCTGAAACAAGGTTACTTCCTCTTCAATATACTGTTTAAGCAAGAATATATAAAGCTGGCAGAGTATTTTCTTGCATTTTTTAAGAGAAAATACAAAACTAAAGTTATTTATCTGCTACAGCAGTCGATTCTTACATTTCTGAATAAGTATTTTGCAGTTGAAGATTCAGAGTTTCTGCAAACTGTAACAACTTACCTATCACAATTTTTGAGTGAATGCTACATATTCTGTCCTTTAAACAAAACCTCGAGAGATTAGCAGCTGTGTAGAAAAAAAAAAGTTTCTTTTTGATCTCTGTTCCTGGACAATCAGACATGGTGGTTCTCTTTAAGGAAAGCCTAATAAGCATTTCATATGAGGCAGGAGTGTAGAAGCAGAGAAAAGCAGCTGTGCTGTACAAGAAATCTGAGTATTTCATAATGATTTTCTTTCAAGCTGCCCTGCTTAAACAACATGGTCCTAAAATAGATGTCTTCATTCTTTTTAATTCTCATATTTAGGTAAAATAAACCCTGTGACTAATCTTAGACTTTCAAGAAACTTTTGTTTTCCACCCATGATGCGCTGCCTGCATTTGGTCTTACAATGACCTTTCATTTTCTGAAATCCTCAGTCAGGCATTAATCACTTCTTATCTGAACTATTGTTATTCCCTCTTTATAGTACTTATAAATCTCTATTATCTCAACTTCAGAGGGACAGTTCTGTCTAACCAGTAAATACCATTATATCAGCTTCATCTTCCAGACTATCCCCTAGCTTTCTACTCAGACTGATCTAATCAACTTCAAAATGGTGTTCTCAAAAATATTTAATAAATTATTCTGATTCACTATTGTTGTCCAATTACACCTAACTTTGCTCTTCTATCTTGATATCTTTGCCTCTGCTCCATAATTTCGGTTTACGACTAAGGTCTTATTCAAGCCAAATCAGATTCTCCATCTTTGCAATGCCTCTGTGACCAAGCAATTTTAAACGTCACATTATTTTTTTTTTTAATAGGTTGCTTGATTTTGTGCAAATTCTTTTACGATAAATACACAATTATATTTCTGACTTTGTGAACATGAGACTGCAGAATAAAGCAATAAAATAACCCTGTGTAATTCAGGAGTTTTTTTCATTTCATACTGCATGACTTAAACTGATATTGATTTGTTTACATGAGTGTCCCCCAAGTGGCTCATACTTTTAATCCCTTAAATTGAAAAGGGAGTCTATATTAAAAATGCATATATAAAAATATTAAAATCTATATCTGCATTATGAATTTAAAGTTTTTCAATTTTATAGACTGATGCACTTTAAATCTATTTCCTGCATCTTTTTTCTGAGCCTCAGACACAAAAATAAAAGATCATTTGAACATACAACATATATATTTTATTTTATATATATATTTATAAAAAACCATTTTTCAAGAATGTCTACAATCTTTAGCTCAAAGTATGAAACAAATCTGATGAGAATTCTCTGATATGAGGTGTTATATAAATGCTTTATAAAGCAGAAGCAAATTCAATGATCCTTCTCTTCATAAAAGCAACAAACTCTGTCAAGCTATGAGGACGTGATACTTTAGTCTGGACTGAAGGAACTGACTTAAGACAATCAAAACCACCTCATACTGGTGGCAAGTGTTAAATTTATCCCATCACTCACTTTTAGGCAAACTTACACTGAAAAGCTCCCTTTCTAATAGATGCTTTGAATCATCCTTTGAAAGAGTTTTCATTCTTTCTGCAAGATACATTTTGAACACTATATAAAAAAAATATAAAATGTAAAGTATAGATTTTTTTTCAATGATGTCTCATCTTTGTCACGATGAAGCTAATTTATAACGCGTGAGCTCTATTTTCTTTCCTTTTGTAAAATGTTGACTTGCAAACTCAAGTAAGAAGCAATTGATTTACTGCAGGCACTTTCCACAGTTCTGCTGCACTGATTATATGTAGTTTTACAGGACAATCTTTTGTTTTACCAAAGTAATTGGAGATTTTTTTTTTCCTTAAACTTGGGTTATGAATTACTGTATAATTAAACTTGAAGAGCTGCTCTGTAAGGTCATAACTTCAAGTAATAAGGATGCTACAATCCAGGAAACTGTACTTAGGAAACACCCTGACTTTTCAGTTTGGTACAAGATGTCACATGATATATGAAAGCTGCCAGTAGAAAAGTAATAGAGAAACAGGAACATAAAACAGGGACAAGACGAAGTCTGGAATATTTCAGAGACTTAGTAAATGACAGATGAGTGTGATAGAAACATAAAGTAATAGATTCCTGGAAACTTACTTTGTAATTAGAATATGAGACCTGAGTATCTGGTAAATGCTCTTCAACCACAGCTAGGTCGACAGCCTAAATAACTGTGTGTTCTTTTCACAAAATGGTAAGGTCACCACAACTTCTTATGTTCTAATCACAACATGGCACACAGAGTAGTGGCTGTTCACTATTTCTTTTGCAATTCAAATTCTCTTGACTAGAAGACAGAAAATTGGACACAGATTATCTCAACAAAAGGAAAATATTAAAAATCAGAAATGTGTGATATCTCTGAAGGTTGCACTGTATACATTTAAACATCAGGTCAAAGGCTTAGGTGATCACATTTTCACCATTTAAGCATATTTTCTGTCAGATTTTTAAAAAGGATTTAAAAAAGGTTCAGGGAATGCAGGTAAATTTAATCTGTTATTACCACTTCATAATTTTAGAATTACCAACAGGAAATATACCAGTCTTTTCCATAAAACAACTTGGTTTAGAAACTTACTATTTTTTTCCCTTCTTCCAGTATAAAACTACTACAATTTCCATATAAAGCCAGGTGGTGTGAAAAAATAACCAAACATTGAAAAAAAAAAAAAAGAAAATTAAGAAAAATTACAAACTATAAATTCAATTAAAAGAAAGGATTGACTATTGCTTAAGCAGTTGCTGAGTACTGTCTGTAGGCTTCTCACCTACCATGAAATCAATTTTATGAGCAGTCTTTTACTGAGGAGTTAAATGGGTTGTTTTCCTTGGAACATTTCAGCTTGGACCCCCAAGGAAGCCAATCTGAGAGGCAACATCAGAAAGGATCTCCAGGGAGAACAACTGTAAGTGCAAAGATACAAACATCAGTTACAGTGAAAATTTTGGAACAGAAAAGAAGTATTGTGCAGATGCTGACAGAAGATATAAATATTAGTTTAACATGAACAAAAGTCAGGATCTTCAACTATCTTAAAAAATTATTAAAAGTCCAAGTTTTTTGGAATTCAGGATAAAGAAAAGGCAAAGTTCTCTGCTACCTTTCATTCTACTCTATTTCTCATCTCAAAAATATTATTTAAAAACACCATCCATGCAATCACTTCCATTAATTAATATGTTTACTACAAGAGGTATCACTAAATGATAGGCTACAATAGACATGAGAAAGCCCTTCCCAGAGCCTGAGTGAACAAGAGCCATTTAACTGCCAGTGGACTATCACAGAGATCCAGCTAATAAGCTCTGTTATGAAACACTCTATATTATGTTAGCAACGATGCTGTGCAAAAGTGACGTTGCTTATATTTGTTGAGAGGGCAAAAGAAAAAGGTTATTTGCTAGCTAAAACCCAAGTAAATGCAGTCATAATTACAGTTTAGATTGCTTAGGCAACATAGTTGTGTATCTCTTAAATGAATGTTTTCTACAAGTATAGCCAGAGCCACACCTGAGTTACTGTCATTTTTTTCAGACAGCAGTGACAATACTTGCTATCTAAATAATTCAGAATTAACCTAATTAAATCCTAGTTTTTTCAATAGTAGGCTACACAATTCCATTGCTTTTTAACAATTGTTAGACATGATATTGGAAAGTCGGGGAAAGTGAGATTGGAAAACAGCTTATTTGATATTTCTCTATTTTTTGAAATATTTAAGACCTATCCCTCCCCCAGTTACCATAAACAGTACTTTGTTAAAACTACATTGTAAATTAAGACTGATTTGCAAAAATAGATATATAGCTACAAAAGGTACTGTATACTCAGAGACACCACTATGAATTTTTTAAAACTGTTTACTTCAGTGGATAATATTATATTGCTGTGGAGTTTTCTCACAAGTAGATGCGAAGTCACTGGAACCAAGATACTACAGGATGTAGATCTGCAAAATCAGGTTACTGAGGAAACCCTATTCTGTACTTACAAATATATGGGTACTAGTACAAACAAATTTTCAGAAAGTGGTTTTATTTTTAAACTGTCTTGTACTAAAATATTTATTGTCTTTAGTAGCTCTCTGGTGCAACAGGAAGATGTAGGTAGGTATTCACATTATATGCTACCACTGCCTTCTATAGAAAAGGACCAAGATGTATGTAAAAAGACAAACTCAAATACAATTATGGAAGAACCTGATTCTTCATTTCCAATTAAGTTATAACCTGTATTTTTGGCCTGGCCTAGACCTTTGTAAAGACAAGATAGATTGGTCAAAGCAGAAACAGAGAGAGCGAGATCTAGAAAATTCATAAATAACATTTAGCATTCTTCTAAACATTTATTTAGAAGAAACTGTCACAGTTTCCCAGATATGCCAAAAATGAAGAGGAAAACAAACAAAATAATCTAAGAGTTTGAGTAAAAACTGAGAAGCCTCAAACCTAAGCAGGCAAATCCTGGTACATTGGCTGGGGGTAGGTGGCAGCCATACCCAGAGCAAATCTACAGTCCATATCCACAGAAAACCTGTCTAGAGCTTCCCCAAAAGCCTATAAATTCATAAATCCAAAGCTAAGTTTGCTAGAAAGCAGAGATTTTTTTTTGTACTGCATTTTTCAGATGTGATATAGCTAACATAGCTGCACTGTGTAATGCGCAGACTAATGAGAATGACTTCAGGCACTGAAGTTTGGGGTTAGCTACAAAATTACTCATCCAACAGGAAAACTATCTCAGCATAACAAAGCATCTTCAGAAAAACCCGTGGAGTCACTCATACTTTGCGCTCTCAAACTATATTTTGACATGAGCCAAGAACAGCTATCACATGTAATAGAAAATGGGGAGCAGTGAGCCTGTAATATTAAAAACTGATGCCAGAGGAGATGAGGGATTGCATAAGTACAAAGAAACAAAGGTGTAAAACAGAATAATCAATATAGTACAGTATTTGAAGGTCTTTCCCATACAGAAAAAGATACTATTTATCTTACAGATAAAAATAACTTGTAGTGAGGTCCCCACAATTTGGCAAACAGAAACTAAGGGGCAGTAGGTCTTATCATCCCTGTATCCTGCAAAAACAAAGAGAAAGGTCAGTGGGAACCTGACAATTTGCACAGGAACTTCTTAAATAACATACCAAAGCAAATAAATCCTTCAAAATATCTGCAGAAAAGCTGTGTTTGTGTCTGTGTCTGTGTCTGTGTCTGTGTCTGTGTCTGTGTCTGTGTCTGTGTGTCTGTGTGTCTGTGTGTCTGTGTCTGTGTCTGTGATTGTGTCTCAACAGATATGTGGAGATCCAAGCCACTGAGAGAGATCACAGATACATCAAAAGTATCTGATATACTTTATGCAGTGTTCTGCATTCAAACACCTTGCTCAACTACACAAAATACACCATAATATTTCTGCTTAGCAGAGTCAGAAAGTTGACTATATTAGCACAATATCACCAAAGAGCTATGTACATAACAATCCTCATAAACTGTTCATAAATACTGCTCCTCTGAGTAGTTTTACTGCAACTATCAGCAATGTTGTGTCTTGTAAAACATTGACTTAAAAATGAAATTGTGCTACCACTAAATTTTGGTATTGCTGTCTTGGACTGTATAGACTGAATTGGTTTGTTCTGCTTCTGTGCTTATCTTCCCTGGCACCTGGGGAACCTGGGTTTTTAGATGTCTCTGCAGAGTTGACAAAGAAGCAGGCATTTGGAGCACGATAGCACATTGTGAAGCACGCTGATGTACAGAAAGACAACAGAACATGATGAGAGAGGCACAAAGACGGAGGGTGGAGTGTAAAGGACCACATGCTACATTCCACATGTCTCCTGGAACAGGAATGAGGCTCAGCATGTTCTGTTTCCTTCTTGTGGTGGCACTCTGCAACAGATAGCTGACAGATAAATAAAGACTGACTTTCCTTTGGGAAGATCCTTGAAGTCATCTTTTGCAAGGATTTTGAGTAACTCGAACTCAGCTTGGGTTCATTCTGCTTGCAAGGGAAATGGAACTGCAGAATGTCTGTTTTGGAAGATTTGGATCTTTTGAGGCATTCTGGGACCTGAAGATCCAAATGCAATGTAAACAACTTCAATCTGCTGCTTCTGAAACAGATGGAGAGAACGCATCTCCTGCAGATAAGGTGAAGCTTAATCAGTCAATATTTATACAATTGCAAATATATAAATCAATAAAGTTCATGTAAAGTCAAAGCACAAGTAAACTAAAAGGTTCCTTTTACCTTCACTGGACTTGAGACTGGCCCCATAAATTTGCTGCTATACACGCTGATAGATACCTCCTTGCTTACATGGACTTGAAACTCTTGAGTCTTATTATGGAGCTGCATACTCTTCACATTTCCCTATCATGCTCTGTGCTATGTTGCACCTCTAAGCAAAGGGTTTACAACCTCATTACTCCAAGTTTATGACAAATCCTATTCTTACTTATAACAAGATATGATTCATCACAATGAAATCAGCTCATAACCCAGGATTTATTCTATGAATTTTCTAAGAGAAGGATAACCAAAAAGTGAAGATTTATTGAGAAGGGAAATTATTTGTGGTTTAGCTGGCGTCTTGCATTGTAAGTGATAGTTCTGTTCATTTTGAATAAAGAAGAAATAAAATGTTTAGCATGTAGTAAATGATTAAACGGACATATTATGCTATGATGGTGTTTATTTTGTTCATGTCAGAAAAATTATATTAGCTGGTCTGGTAAATCTTACTTAATAAAGCTACATGATGACTGTCGTTAATCATTTCCATGTTATATACACATCTTGTAAAAAGTTTATATATGCTTGAAATTAACCTTGCATGTATCATTTTGGTTTTATACTAGCATGTTTTATGTGCTTTTTTCATTTCCAAATGAAGTAAAGACCAAGTACCTACCCTCCTTCCTTCCTTCCTTCCTTCCTTCCTTCCTTCCTCCCTCCCTCCTCACTGCAGCCTCACTTTTTCCAGTGCCATACATCCCAGTTTTCCTTCCTCTTTTAACTTCCTTACAGCTAAATGTGCTTAAGTAAAACAGAGCTGAGGAAGACATAAGGGTGAAGACAGGAACAGGACAGAACTTGAACTGAGTAGAGAAAATGACTGTAAGAGAATGATTTCTTGGTTAAAAGAAGTTGTAAATCAGTCCTGTAGGGCAATGATGTGAAGGAGGGGAAATGTTGCTGTGATTGTGAGAGCCAGAAGGAAATTAGAAGAACTGATATCTGTTTAGGCAGAGCTTAAAAGGTTATAATCCCAATAGTTTATTCTGGTTTAACCACTCTGGGAGACACTGCAGTTTTTCATAGACAGAGGTCAGAAGAACACACAGATGAAGAGAAAAAGAAGAAGATGCTATAACAGGGAGAGTACATACAGTATCATCTTGAAAGATAGTATCTCAAATATCTCAAATATCTCAATAAGGTAATTATGCAGCAAATCATCCAATCTACAAAGTGTGACAGTTACAACTGGAGAATGTGTTCATGAGGTAAAGTCTGCAACAGGGAGCCAGCCCTACTTACAGACTTGCATCCCAGTGCAGTCTGAAATATAGAATGACTAGTGACGTTTATTAGCTTTAGAGCAGAAAAATGCACTTCTGTTTATATGTTGGTACACCAAAAATGGAAAGCAAGTCAGTGGAAGAACTGTGACTAACTGTTACTATCAGAGCTGAAAACATTCAAACTATTAAGGCTTTAGAATGGAGGCTTAACTGTCCTCACCCTTTTTATGTGTAACAGGATGTTAGCCAGTATGTATTTAAAACGATGGTGTATGGTGTAAAGCAGTGCTTGTAAGGAAGACCTATGCCGCACACAGGTGCTGAAACCAGTTTAGCAAAGGGTGAAAGTAAAGTAAAGGCTGTGTCTTGCATAGCCATGCTAATCATGAGCCTCCCTTGCAGGGTGTTCCCTGGGGTGACAACTATGTAAAAAAAAGGATGCCATCAGTGTGATTCTGTCTAGGGCGACAGAGACAGATGTTGGGTCACTCAGCTTTGTAGATAGCAGCTGTGTTTTGTGTTATGACTATTTGCTGAGCAATGTAGAGGAAGTCAGCAGCCTTGCAACATGTGAAGGAACAGTTTGTGTAACATGTAGCTTGTTTTTAAAGGACTCGTTGTAGTGGGAGCATTTTCCTTATTCCTTGTGGGAGTCAAGGAGGCCATCACTGGACCAACAGCTGCAGAGCATACTTATTATTAGACTGAATCTCAAATGAGGTCATGACAATAAATATGGTAAACATTGTAAAGTACATTTAATGCTGTCCTTCAACAGCTGTAGTTTGCTTAGTATTTGTGGTAGCCATCACCTTATGGAACAGAAATATATAAATATTTTTGAAGTAAAAATTACCCCAGATTTTCTCCATTTCCCTCTCACCCCTTCACTACTTCTACACTAATTCTCTTAATTTTTTGAAGTAATTTGCTATTCATATCCTTTTTTCTAAGGCCCAATTTTACTGCTAAGATCTTGCAGAGAGAGAGAATAAAAGACCACGCAAGACAGACACTGTTCTGAAGTAGAATTTCTTAGATTCTGGTATAAATACTTCCCTGTA